>NW_027507718.1:466683684-466821184 GCF_037356315.1 Lithobates pipiens | reverse complement strand
CACCTGTGTGAATGTCTGCATTATATGCAGCCACGTTCAGATCCATAAAAAAAACAAAAATGCTTAGGTTCCATGCACACTGGCTTAAAAATCGCTGCTTCTACAGGAGTTTGGTCTTCTGCCTATAGAAACAGCTTGGTCATTGGCGGTTGTGGTAATTTTCTTTGGAGGGAGGCAAACAGTACTCCCCCCCACCATGCCCAATCAGTCAGCTGGCAGGTGGGTGAGTCTGGTGCACTTACCCCATCAGCGATTTTCCCAGACTCCGCTCTTCCTTTCCCTGCTCTCCAGTTTCCACAAGCAACAGCTCTGGGTTCCATTTACTCAGGGGTCAAGTCCTGGGGAAAAAAGTGTGGGAACTCCCACCCAAGATCCACTCCCCCACCAAAAAAAAACAAAAAAAACGATACACTCATATTTACAAACACTTCAAAAGTGGTATTTTTCATCCAATTTTCGTATTGTGTGTATGAAGCTTAACTGTTAGTAAAAAAAAAAAAAACAGTCCTCAATAAACATAAATACAGTAATTCTCTGAATAATCAGCACTCATTCAATTGTGCTTCCATGCAAATGTGAACATCATATTCTGATCTTTATTATAAATGAACTGCACATTATCTGGACAGAATGCTTGGGGAGATAGTGATGTGTTCCTGCTTAGGAGATGTATGTTAGCTTGGGGGGCTGCAAACTCTGCAGGGCTCCAACACACTCGCTGCTATTCCAACCCTTCACATATTTCCACATAAACTTCCCTCCTGGCATTAAACTTTGCCAGGTATTGTGCTCAGCTTACCACCCCAAACTGATGTTCCTCCCTCAGCTCACCTCTCTCCTTGCATGTCCTGTGAGCAAAATAGCTGTGCTCCTCCTCTGGGTTCTCTCATCATATGGCATTGAAGATAGAGGAGGGGGGGGATTCAGCTGGACACACAGAGCAAGTATGCTGGAGACTGGGGGGGGGGGGGTGGAGATGAGGAGACAGAAAATCAGGAGGGGCCGGTGGGGAGGAGCGCATCGTGAGAGGTCTGACTAAATACAATATCTTAGCAGCAAGGACCTGATCTACCCATCAGCTAGCTGTGATTGACAGGTAGATCAAAGCGGAAGCTGTCATGGGGCCCCCTACTGGCAATGCCTGAATGGTCAGGTGTGCGGCACTTACTATTGCGAGCTGTGTCTGCGGCTGCTGGTGTAGCACCTACCACACAGCTCACATACTTCAAAGTCTTGCAGGACACGGCTGCTAAAGGGAACTGAGTTCCTGTTGTGGAAAAAGTACAGGAACTCTGTTCCCATGCGTTCCCGCTGGACTTGAGCCCTGCATTTACTCCTTCTTGGCAGCCAATGAGGAATCTTTTTTTTGGCCAATCAGAAAATAGGTCTCAGTACTGCTTCTGATTGGCTGGATTGAGCATCAGTGGTACAGCAGCAAATATTCATGCTGTTGTAACACCTGGGTGGGCTCCTAGTGCAATGCTCTGTGCCACAAGCCCACATATTTTGAAGCCTATTAGAGCCTATGGCTCTAATCAGGTGCTTTAAAAATACATCCACGCTGCTGTAATTCAGGCACCTGTCGTCTTAAAAGGGGTCTGACAATTGAATAGAGGGTGGCAGTAGGGGCTATTAATTCATTCATGCTATGCATGAATCTATCCATTAGTCATATAGGGGGTAGTGTGGAGAGAGGGGGCGGCACACAGGAGCCCCTAATGGACGGGCTGCCACTCAGTCGATTCCTAACAAGTCAAGTGCACTTTGAGCTCATTTAGAGGCAGAAAAAAAACCTTATGGTTCGCGTTCCTGATTGGAGCTTACCGGCAGAAATGTAAAACTCTCCTAAACGCGTATAAACTTTGTCCAAAAATTGCAATGCTTTTTTTATGGCTTAGTGAAAGTATCTTAAATCTGCATACTTATTCAGAGTCTGTAGGGTTAATTTATTAAAGGGATAGAGACTGTTTGCTTATAATAGAGGGTATATTTACTCTGGAAAGTACATGTTCTTTAGTAAATATAGTGAATATAAATATAGTGAAGATGTGTTAACTTTAAATCTCCAACCAGATATGAGAAATGTAAAAAAAACAAAAAAAAACAGTTTTGCTTATATGTGAACAGCCCCTATCCCTATGAACAGCCAGGGAATAAGGCTCCATTCACAGTTCATGGCATAGGAAGAATCGCTGCGATTTCACCCAGGATTCCAAATTGCATGGCGATCGCTGCTCAACGCACTATGCATGACTGACCTCAAACATGATTTAATTCTGACATGATTGTTGCATGACAGGATCACGTGGCAATCGTGGAAAAAAAAAAATCGCATGAAGCTTGTCGCCCAAAAAGGATCAGGAGCCTGATGAACGTACATAGGGCAGCTTATTCAAATAGGCTGCCCCTATGCAACATACACAATTGTGTGCAAATTGCGCAAATAAAATTGAGAGCGGGAACACTTGTTCCGGCTACGTGAAAGTGCGAATGCAACCTTCGTATTTTCAGAAGGAGATGTCAGCAGTCCTAGAAGGTTTGAGATCTTATCATCAGACTCTAGTGTGGTTTATCCCAACTGTACATAACCAAAAGTATTCTACTGTACCAGTATAGCCAATGACACTGTACTAGGGATGAGCCCACGGTCTGGGTCGAACCTAAATGTGCGACTTATGCAACTTTCGACATCACAGTCGCAATACAAGTCATTCCCCGTGTTTTCCAATGATAACTATTCATATATGTGTGACTTAATGTGATTGTAAAGTCTTGCTTTTAAGAAATAAAAAAAAATAACAAACATAGTATACATACCTGTCCTGTTGCAGTGGTTTTGCACAGAGCACCCACTCTTTTCGGGTCCCTCTTCGCTGCTCCTGGCCCGTCACTCCTGACGAGTACCCCCATAGACCAACAGCTTGCTATGAGGGTATGAGCACCCCAGCTGAGTCAGAGCTATGTGTATCCATTCAGACATGGACCCCCGACCTGACCCTGTCCCCTGTCCTCCTCTGATTGGCAAACTGACTTTGATTGACAGCCATGAGAGCCAACAGGGCCATGGCTGTGCCCCAGCCAATCAGGGGGAGAGTCCTTGATGGCTGAGGGAATTGCGGCTATTACTGGACGGAGAAGAAGGGGCTCAGGGTAAGTAATAGGGGGTGCTGGGGGGCCTGCTATACACAGAAGGTGTTTTATCTTAATGCATAGGATGCATAGAAAAATCTTTTGCCTTTACAACTCCTTTAAAGTTGCACCAACTTCATAGTAGTTCCTGCACTACTTTGGTCTGACTTTCATGCAACTTGAAGGCCATAGACTTCAATGTTAACCCTGAAAGTCGTACCGAAATGTTATAGAATGCAACTTGAATGCAACTGTTGTCTGTTATCACTGGTCAAAGTCGTATCCAAGTTGCACCCATCCATAGTTGCATCAAAGTTTCATCAAAGTTGCACCTAAGTTGCATTGCAAAGTCAGTGCAAGTTTGGAGTCGTACAAGTGTGAATGGAGCCTAATGCCCCATATACACAGTCGGACATTCCGACCACAAAATCCGTCTGATTTTTTCCAACCACAAAATCCGTAAGATTTTTTCCAACCACAAAATCCGTCAGATTTTTTCTGACGGATTTTGGCCGAAACTAGTCTTGCATACACATGGTCCCACAAAGTTGTCAGAAAATCCGATCGTTTGGAACGAGGTGACGTTTGTAACGTACGATCAGACTATGTAGAGGCCAGTAACCAATAGCTTTCATCTCCAATTTTTTCCTGAGCATGCGTGGCACTTCGGAAAATCTGAAAAAGTCCAATCGGATTTTGTTGTCGGAAAAATTTAGATCCAGCTGTCAAACTTTTTCTGTCGGAAATTCAGACAGAAAAAGTCCGATAGAGCCCACACACGATCAGATTTTTTTGACAACATAATCCGATGGGACTTTTTCTGTCCGAATTTCTGACCGTGTGTATGGGGCATTAGTTGATGTCTAAAGTACAACAGATGGAATAATAAAAACAGTGTAGCGCTTCAATAATAATAAGTGTAATCAACACAAATTAAAAAAATAACAGGACAAAGAATCGCACAGAACTAGATGCCTGAAAGTAAAAGTCCAACATAAGGCACTCATTCCACTATGTTGATGGCATAGGAGTGGCCAAACCGTCACATGGAAGGAGAATGGTGTGCTAGACGAATATGTTCATGCAGGTAGACTTGATTGTAACAATAGTAGATAAATACTTCTTACCGGAACAGTTGGACTCACGCAATCATATGACGGCTGAGTCTAGAAGGCTTGGGGTCACAGTCAAGGACCAAAGAGTGTGAAGAGAGAGGTCAGTTGAGCTGGTGATGGAGCTCCAGGCGGTTGTAGACTCAAAGATGGGTCCTTTCAGATGGAACATCAAAGGTCGAAATGGTCAAGCTCAAACGCAGCCCGTTGGACCAATACTCCAGCCTCCCCCGAATGGGGAGGGGGGTGTTTGTGAGGTTTTAAACCAAAACCATAGAAAGAAGGGAAAAGAAAAAAAGGCTCCACATGGTGCGGGTCAAACGATATAAAAACGTTGGTTTATTGAAGTCAAGAGGTAACAAATGACTTAGTGATCACATAAAAAAACAAAATGAACTTAAAAGCAATGTGGGGTACCAACAGCTCGCCCGACGCGTTTCGACATATGTGTCTTCAACTGGGGCATGTTGGAACCCACCACATTGCTGACAAATATATAGAGAATGAGAGAGAGGTTCCGCCTATCAAGAGGCGGGACATCCAATCTCAGACAACCTCTTAAAGCGACAGTATACAATTCAGTCAAACCAAAGTATACCAATTCAGACACTATAAGCAAATGCAAATAACATCTCAAAATACCACACATGCAGAATGTTAGCTGGGTATTGATGACAATAAAATCTAAAAAATAAATAAAAAATATAAAAATAAGCAACCATGCTCACGCATGGATAACACTAAATAGATTACATTATTCATAGCCTAATCAGATATATGGATGCAACATAATACTAATCACTTATGAAGCATATGCAAGGGACACATCAAGCAATAATACATAAAGGTAACACCTGCATTGTTAGTATACATGAAATACATTAAACATTTACCAGAGACTGTCAGTTTGTATTTGCATAGTTCACAGTCTCATCAGACTTATGAATTGCAAACAGCCCTAGTGCTCATACAGAGCGCATACAAAAAAACACATCCAGTCATGGTACAAACGATCAGATCTGCACTGTCAATTGTACATAAGCTGCACTATACCAACCCAAGAGCAAGCTGATTTGTATATATTATAACAAAAACAGAGCTATGAAATTCTCAGCGGTGATATCTAATAGAGCTCTATCATTAAATGTCTCTTACTTGTTATGCCAGCAATGTGTGACCTGGAGATGTGTATAAGTAATCATGGTGAAACTTGATACGTGATGATCAGTTTAGTAAAGTTTAGATCAGATAATCTAAACTGTCATAACATGAGATGACACAGAAAGGACTGAACCAATCACTAAGTGCGTGTATCATGTGGTTAGATGTGGGAGTGGTTGAGAAAAGCTCAAGTCTGTGAAGTAGGGGCGTGTATATTTGCATATCATTGGGCAAAAGTGTGAGGAGGAGGTATCTTTCAAAGCCTGGCGCCAAATTACTCATTATTATGCGTTCCATGCTGCAGAACACAGCAAACTTTAATGAACGCCTATAGGTGCATGCCGGCGAAGTGGGGCGTGTGCATACGAGCGTCACATATTGCGTATTCGTGCAGAGACTAAATAAACAGAAGGGGGCGTGTGAGATGTGGAGGAAGGAAGAGCCTTTCAATCTGGCGCCAACTTCCCACATGGACAGCGTCACACGCCACTGGGCGTGGCCAGCAGCACAAGGGCCAATCCAAGGGTCTATCAATGTGCACATGCGCCCTGACTAATGACGTAATTACGTCATGTCATGCGCAGTGATGGATCAAGGGTGGGGGCAACGAGATGATCCCGGGGACTATGGGAGATGTGACGATATCACGTCACATCCAATAATAGAGCCCGACGTAACCGTGGTAACCACGGAAGTGTCACCGCTTTTAAAGGCAAAAGAATACCGCAAATAACGGAACGCAAGTACACAAATATAAAGAAAAGAAAAATATCACTAAACAGTCAGATTATACTTCTTACTGTGAAAATTTTGCCACTAATAGCCAAAGGTTATGTGAAGTGGAAAATTGGGAATAATCGCATGGGTCAGATGTAAAGCGCCCAAATTGCGCACATATTGACCTGAAAGATATAAATTTAAATTTTGAGGTACCAGAAACCCAAAAAGAGGGACCTTGAAATATAATGAAAATGGCATATTCTCAACTAATGCCAAAAGTGAAGTTGGACATAAAAGTGAGAATGTGATAGGAACTCGATCCCAGATCCCACATGATCTAGAAAAATGCGTAATAAACGCATATAACCAGATTCAAGCAGAGATCTGAAAGGGAGATATGTGAAAGAAAAAAATTTTGTAAGAAAAAATTTTGTAAGAAAAAATATATGATGGGGACGCAAGGTGTGTACAGTGAATTGAGAATTGTGTCACGGAGAGCGCGAATTTAGGAAGTGAAAGTGAAAAGTAAAGTGCCCGATGAATGGATAATAAGTACATTGGTGTATAATACCGAGGAAAAGGAGGACTAAAGGAGTAGTTAGGAGTATAAAACAAATCAATAATAAAAATGATAATATATGGCACTAGTGATCCATAATAAGATGGATTAGGCCTGATTAATAAAGCTATTAATGTCCCAATCTGTGTTCATGCCAAAGGGGGAGTAACACCTCAATTCATAGATCCAAAATGTCTCGAGACGCGAAACCCCCCTCAGGCATGAGTCTCCCCTCCAGTTTGGGACAAATTTGTCAATGATTTGAAAACGGGTGCCCGTAGGATCTCTGTTGTGTTTTTCAAGATAATGTCTCGGAACAGGGTGTTTATCGCACCCTTTTTTGATTTTACTAAGATGTTCGTTGACTCTAATGGAGAAATTACGAATAGTGCGGCCAACATATTGTTGGTTGCAAGGACAGGTGATCAAATAAACAATGTACCTCGTGACACAAGTGGTAAAGTGTTTCATGAGGTATCTACGTGCAGTGGATGAAGATGTAAAGGAGTCACTTTTGCCCTTACCCAGCATATTATGTAGGCAGACATTGCATTTTCTGCAGGGAAAGTAACCCTTACTCTGGGGGAAAAATTGTATTGATTTAGGGATATCTATTACATTAGGAGCGATATCATTTTGTATGGATCGAGCTCCCCTGTAGATAGTTCCAGCTTTATTTGGAATCATTCCACCCAAAATTTTGTCACTTTGTAATACCTTCCAGTGCCTGTTAATAATTCGCTTTATGTCATTGTGTTGTGTGGAGAAAGTTGTAAAGAAAGACCATTTATATTTATCACTTGTTACTGTTTTGACTTTCTTCTGTGTAAGAGAGGCCCTGTCGGTGTGTAAAGCTGCCTGGATCTCGACATCAAGAGTACGTGGATCATAACCCTTGTCCAAGAACCTCTTACGGATGGTGTAAGATTGGGAAATATAGTCACTGACATTTGTGCAGTTGCGCCTGAGCCTGAGAAACTGACTGCGTGGGATGGAATTAAGCCATTGACGATGATGGCAGCTGTCAACAGGAATATAACCATTCCGATCCGTTGGTTTGAAGAAAGTCTTCAGGACCAGGCGTTTCTGCACTATAGTAACCTCTAAGTCAAGAAAGTGGATGTTAGTTGTACTGGCCTCAAAGGTCAGCTGAATGCCACGATCATTGGCATTGAGGGTTGCCATGAAGGAGTCAAGAGAGGGCCGGCTGCCCCTCCATAGGAGGAGGATGTCGTCTATATACCTAGCCCACAGCACCAGTTCAGGCCTGTTAAGGGCATAGACGACATCCTCCTCCCACTGGGCCATAAACAGATTGGCCAGGCTGGGTGCATATTTGGCCCCCATGGCAACCCCTCTGTTCTGGGTATAAAAGGTACCCTGGAACCAGAAATAATTATGAGACATAGCGAACTCTAATAGCTGCATAAGGAAATTCCTGTGTATCACAGGAAGTGTAGAATCCCTGGAAAGAAACAATTCAGCAGCTCTAAGGCCTAAATCTTGTGGAATACAAGTATATAGTGCAGAAACATCTGCTGTAACAAGAATAAGATCATCATGGTACTCAATATTCTCAAGTAGTCGAATAGTATCACCTGTATCCTGTAAGTAGGAAGGTATATTCCTTACTAGGGGCTGTAAATAGGAATCTATATATTTCCCTATTCGCGAGGTGATGGAATTTATACCACTCACAATAGGGCGGCCAGGTGGATTGGCAGAGTCCTTATGTATCTTAGGAAGTTGGTATATTGTCGGAATGCGTGGAGCCAGTGGGATCATAAATTCTCTTTCTTTCTTATTTAGAATATTCAGAGAAAAACCTTCGTCTATGATCTGTATAAGTGTTTTTTTGTATTTAAGGGTAGGGTCACCTGGTAGAGGGCTATAAGTAGTGACATCGCTCAATAATCTATTCATTTCCCCTATGTAACGAGATTTGTCTAAGACCACTATACCCCCCCCTTTGTCTGCAGGGCGAATGATAAGATTTTTCCTTTCACATAAAGATTTAAGGCCCTGTGCTATAGAAGGGTCTTGATGTGTCCTTTTTATGGGTAACTGGTCTAAATCGTTTAAAACGAGATTTTTAAAAACATTAATAGATGGAGGTAAGATACCTGGGTTGAACAAAGATGGATTGCTCAAACCAGAGTGTCTAACTGATGTAGGATGAGAAATTTTATTGGTTACACTTGGAAGGGACAAAAAATGTCTCTGGATGTGTAGCTTACGGATGAACTTATGCACATCAATGAATGTGTTAAATTTGTTGAGTTTTCTAGGTGGGACGAATTTAAGGCCCTTATCTAGAATACTTTTTTCACTTGCTGATAATATTGCTGTGCTTAAATTAAAAATGCCCGCACCTACTGTGTCCTTTTTCTTTTTGTGCTGGATGCGCCTCCCCCCTCTGGTGCCTCGTTTGGTTTTTGGTTTCCTCCACGTATGGGGGTATCCCTGTGAAAATCCTGATAATAAGGGGGCCCTGATGGATGATTGCGGTTATATGGGGGTCTAAACGGAGGTTCATCATTGTAAGTCATGTAAGGAGGAGGGTCGCGTTGAGAATCAAAATGGTCCTCTTCCCTAAGGGGTAGATAACGATTATAAGTGCGAATTGGAGTACTATGTGAGTAGTCCTCCCTACTGTGACCATAATTGTCATCCCTCCGATTTCTACTATATTCACGGGAAGTGTATTGGTGACCACCATTGTTATTTCCATGATGTCTATCTGGGCCATAACCCTGATTATTTCTCCCTTTACCCTTATGCCAAGGTTTAGAGCCTTTCCCTTGGAGGTTGGGGTATTGGGCTTGGGCAGGGGATCTATATGCATAGTTATTTGTTCTAGGAGGTACGCTGGGCCTAGGCGGGGGTGGGGGAGGTTCATATGTTAACCTTCTTTCGGTCTCCATAGCCTCGGGTTGCATAATATCTGATGGCGGATCATTACCCGGTTCTGAACCAATTTTTTTCTGCCAATTAAAAACAGCATTGGATTTATAATCGTTAACGTCACGATTATACTTTTTTTGTTTTTTAGTACGTTGATCTTTTTCCTCTTTCTCCAGATGGTTTCTTAGATTGGAGGATAACGTATT
The DNA here is from genome assembly GCF_037356315.1 of Lithobates pipiens. Taxonomy (NCBI): domain Eukaryota; kingdom Metazoa; phylum Chordata; class Amphibia; order Anura; family Ranidae; genus Lithobates; species Lithobates pipiens. Next base: position 466,811,393 of record NW_027507718.1, on the reverse strand, counting down.
ATACTCTGGTGTACCCAATGCTGGTATAAGTTTTTCTTTGATATCTTTGATTTCTTTGTCAATGAGGGGTAGCCTGGCCTGCTTCTTATCTATCAAGAAATTTAACAGTTTAATACCCATCTCATTGAAGAAGATGAACCAGGCATCAAACTCAACCTCCCCCTGTTGAGGATGTATGTCCCAACGTAAACCACGAGGGACCATTTTCTCTTTAATATATTGCCTCAAGAAGGCGATGTCCCATTGAAGGTGAACTTCTGAGACCATCACGTTCTTGAGTCTGGTGAAGAGACCACTAACTTCAGTATTAGTGGAGTTAGATGTAAACACACCATCAGTATTGAAGGATCTAGAGGTCCTATATTCAAAGATATCCATTGTGTACGAAAAACAATATTGCCAAAAATTATATAGAGAGCAACAAAACTGAAAACGAAAAGAAGCTGCAGTGGATAATAAGTCACAAAGGTAAGTAGAAAAGGGGAAAACACTGCGCTATGGTTTGTAAAAAGTGGCCACAACAGCCAAAACAGCCGCCAACACTAAAAACAAACAAAGTTCAACAGATGGAATAATAAAAACAGTGTAGCGCTTCAATAATAATAAGTGTAATCAACACAAATTAAAAAAATAACAGGACAAAGAATCGCACAGAACTAGATGCCTGAAAGTAAAAGTCCAACATAAGGCACTCATTCCACTATGTTGATGGCATAGGAGTGGCCAAACCGTCACATGGAAGGAGAATGGTGTGCTAGACGAATATGTTCATGCAGGTAGACTTGATTGTAACAATAGTAGATAAATACTTCTTACCGGAACAGTTGGACTCACGCAATCATATGACGGCTGAGTCTAGAAGGCTTGGGGTCACAGTCAAGGACCAAAGAGTGTGAAGAGAGAGGTCAGTTGAGCTGGTGATGGAGCTCCAGGCGGTTGTAGACTCAAAGATGGGTCCTTTCAGATGGAACATCAAAGGTCGAAATGGTCAAGCTCAAACGCAGCCCGTTGGACCAATACTCCAGCCTCCCCCGAATGGGGAGGGGGGTGTTTGTGAGGTTTTAAACCAAAACCATAGAAAGAAGGGAAAAGAAAAAAAGGCTCCACATGGTGCGGGTCAAACGATATAAAAACGTTGGTTTATTGAAGTCAAGAGGTAACAAATGACTTAGTGATCACATAAAAAAACAAAATGAACTTAAAAGCAATGTGGGGTACCAACAGCTCGCCCGACGCGTTTCGACATATGTGTCTTCAACTGGGGCATGTTGGAACCCACCACATTGCTGACAAATATATAGAGAATGAGAGAGAGGTTCCGCCTATCAAGAGGCGGGACATCCAATCTCAGACAACCTCTTAAAGCGACAGTATACAATTCAGTCAAACCAAAGTATACCAATTCAGACACTATAAGCAAATGCAAATAACATCTCAAAATACCACACATGCAGAATGTTAGCTGGGTATTGATGACAATAAAATCTAAAAAATAAATAAAAAATATAAAAATAAGCAACCATGCTCACGCATGGATAACACTAAATAGATTACATTATTCATAGCCTAATCAGATATATGGATGCAACATAATACTAATCACTTATGAAGCATATGCAAGGGACACATCAAGCAATAATACATAAAGGTAACACCTGCATTGTTAGTATACATGAAATACATTAAACATTTACCAGAGACTGTCAGTTTGTATTTGCATAGTTCACAGTCTCATCAGACTTATGAATTGCAAACAGCCCTAGTGCTCATACAGAGCGCATACAAAAAAACACATCCAGTCATGGTACAAACGATCAGATCTGCACTGTCAATTGTACATAAGCTGCACTATACCAACCCAAGAGCAAGCTGATTTGTATATATTATAACAAAAACAGAGCTATGAAATTCTCAGCGGTGATATCTAATAGAGCTCTATCATTAAATGTCTCTTACTTGTTATGCCAGCAATGTGTGACCTGGAGCAATGGTCACAGTAGGGAGGACTACTCACATAGTACTCCAATTCGCACTTATAATCGTTATCTACCCCTTAGGGAAGAGGACCATTTTGATTCTCAACGCGACCCTCCTCCTTACATGACTTACAATGATGAACCTCCGTTTAGACCCCCATATAACCGCAATCATCCATCAGGGCCCCCTTATTATCAGGATTTTCACAGGGATACCCCCATACGTGGAGGAAACCAAAAACCAAACGAGGCACCAGAGGGGGGAGGCGCATCCAGCACAAAAAGAAAAAGGACACAGTAGGTGCGGGCATTTTTAATTTAAGCACAGCAATATTATCAGCAAGTGAAAAAAGTATTCTAGATAAGGGCCTTAAATTCGTCCCACCTAGAAAACTCAACAAATTTAACACATTCATTGATGTGCATAAGTTCATCCGTAAGCTACACATCCAGAGACATTTTTTGTCCCTTCCAAGTGTAACCAATAAAATTTCTCATCCTACATCAGTTAGACACTCTGGTTTGAGCAATCCATCTTTGTTCAACCCAGGTATCTTACCTCCATCTATTAATGTTTTTAAAAATCTCGTTTTAAACGATTTAGACCAGTTACCCATAAAAAGGACACATCAAGACCCTTCTATAGCACAGGGCCTTAAATCTTTATGTGAAAGGAAAAATCTTATCATTCGCCCTGCAGACAAAGGGGGGGGTATAGTGGTCTTAGACAAATCTCGTTACATAGGGGAAATGAATAGATTATTGAGCGATGTCACTACTTATAGCCCTCTACCAGGTGACCCTACCCTTAAATACAAAAAAACACTTATACAGATCATAGACGAAGGTTTTTCTCTGAATATTCTAAATAAGAAAGAAAGAGAATTTATGATCTCACTGGCTCCACGCATTCCGACAATATACCAACTTCCTAAGATACATAAGGACTCTGCCAATCCACCTGGCCGCCCTATTGTGAGTGGTATAAATTCCATCACCTCGCGAATAGGGAAATATATAGATTCCTATTTACAGCCCCTAGTAAGGAATATACCTTCCTACTTACAGGATACAGGTGATACTATTCGACTACTTGAGAATATTGAGTACCATGATGATCTTATTCTTGTTACAGCAGATGTTTCTGCACTATATACTTGTATTCCACAAGATTTAGGCCTTAGAGCTGCTGAATTGTTTCTTTCCAGGGATTCTACACTTCCTGTGATACACAGGAATTTCCTTATGCAGCTATTAGAGTTCGCTATGTCTCATAATTATTTCTGGTTCCAGGGTACCTTTTATACCCAGAACAGAGGGGTTGCCATGGGGGCCAAATATGCACCCAGCCTGGCCAATCTGTTTATGGCCCAGTGGGAGGAGGATGTCGTCTATGCCCTTAACAGGCCTGAACTGGTGCTGTGGGCTAGGTATATAGACGACATCCTCCTCCTATGGAGGGGCAGCCGGCCCTCTCTTGACTCCTTCATGGCAACCCTCAATGCCAATGATCGTGGCATTCAGCTGACCTTTGAGGCCAGTACAACTAACATCCACTTTCTTGACTTAGAGGTTACTATAGTGCAGAAACGCCTGGTCCTGAAGACTTTCTTCAAACCAACGGATCGGAATGGTTATATTCCTGTTGACAGCTGCCATCATCGTCAATGGCTTAATTCCATCCCACGCAGTCAGTTTCTCAGGCTCAGGCGCAACTGCACAAATGTCAGTGACTATATTTCCCAATCTTACACCATCCGTAAGAGGTTCTTGGACAAGGGTTATGATCCACGTACTCTTGATGTCGAGATCCAGGCAGCTTTACACACCGACAGGGCCTCTCTTACACAGAAGAAAGTCAAAACAGTAACAAGTGATAAATATAAATGGTCTTTCTTTACAACTTTCTCCACACAACACAATGACATAAAGCGAATTATTAACAGGCACTGGAAGGTATTACAAAGTGACAAAATTTTGGGTGGAATGATTCCAAATAAAGCTGGAACTATCTACAGGGGAGCTCGATCCATACAAAATGATATCGCTCCTAATGTAATAGATATCCCTAAATCAATACAATTTTTCCCCCAGAGTAAGGGTTACTTTCCCTGCAGAAAATGCAATGTCTGCCTACATAATATGCTGGGTAAGGGCAAAAGTGACTCCTTTACATCTTCATCCACTGCACGTAGATACCTCATGAAACACTTTACCACTTGTGTCACGAGGTACATTGTTTATTTGATCACCTGTCCTTGCAACCAACAATATGTTGGCCGCACTATTCGTAATTTCTCCATTAGAGTCAACGAACATCTTAGTAAAATCAAAAAAGGGTGCGATAAACACCCTGTTCCGAGACATTATCTTGAAAAACACAACAGAGATCCTACGGGCACCCGTTTTCAAATCATTGACAAATTTGTCCCAAACTGGAGGGGAGACTCATGCCTGAGGGGGGTTTCGCGTCTCGAGACATTTTGGATCTATGAATTGAGGTGTTACTCCCCCTTTGGCATGAACACAGATTGGGACATTAATAGCTTTATTAATCAGGCCTAATCCATCTTATTATGGATCACTAGTGCCATATATTATCATTTTTATTATTGATTTGTTTTATACTCCTAACTACTCCTTTAGTCCTCCTTTTCCTCGGTATTATACACCAATGTACTTATTATCCATTCATCGGGCACTTTACTTTTCACTTTCACTTCCTAAATTCGCGCTCTCCGTGACACAATTCTCAATTCACTGTACACACCTTGCGTCCCCATCATATATTTTTTCTTACAAAATTTTTTCTTACAAAATTTTTTTCTTTCACATATCTCCCTTTCAGATCTCTGCTTGAATCTGGTTATATGCGTTTATTACGCATTTTTCTAGATCATGTGGGATCTGGGATCGAGTTCCTATCACATTCTCACTTTTATGTCCAACTTCACTTTTGGCATTAGTTGAGAATATGCCATTTTCATTATATTTCAAGGTCCCTCTTTTTGGGTTTCTGGTACCTCAAAATTTAAATTTATATCTTTCAGGTCAATATGTGCGCAATTTGGGCGCTTTACATCTGACCCATGCGATTATTCCCAATTTTCCACTTCACATAACCTTTGGCTATTAGTGGCAAAATTTTCACAGTAAGAAGTATAATCTGACTGTTTAGTGATATTTTTCTTTTCTTTATATTTGTGTACTTGCGTTCCGTTATTTGCGGTATTCTTTTGCCTTTAAAAGCGGTGACACTTCCGTGGTTACCACGGTTACGTCGGGCTCTATTATTGGATGTGACGTGATATCGTCACATCTCCCATAGTCCCCGGGATCATCTCGTTGCCCCCACCCTTGATCCATCACTGCGCATGACATGACGTAATTACGTCATTAGTCAGGGCGCATGTGCACATTGATAGACCCTTGGATTGGCCCTTGTGCTGCTGGCCACGCCCAGTGGCGTGTGACGCTGTCCATGTGGGAAGTTGGCGCCAGATTGAAAGGCTCTTCCTTCCTCCACATCTCACACGCCCCCTTCTGTTTATTTAGTCTCTGCACGAATACGCAATATGTGACGCTCGTATGCACACGCCCCACTTCGCCGGCATGCACCTATAGGCGTTCATTAAAGTTTGCTGTGTTCTGCAGCATGGAACGCATAATAATGAGTAATTTGGCGCCAGGCTTTGAAAGATACCTCCTCCTCACACTTTTGCCCAATGATATGCAAATATACACGCCCCTACTTCACAGACTTGAGCTTTTCTCAACCACTCCCACATCTAACCACATGATACACGCACTTAGTGATTGGTTCAGTCCTTTCTGTGTCATCTCATGTTATGACAGTTTAGATTATCTGATCTAAACTTTACTAAACTGATCATCACGTATCAAGTTTCACCATGATTACTTATACACATCTCCAGGTCACACATTGCTGGCATAACAAGTAAGAGACATTTAATGATAGAGCTCTATTAGATATCACCGCTGAGAATTTCATAGCTCTGTTTTTGTTATAATATATACAAATCAGCTTGCTCTTGGGTTGGTATAGTGCAGCTTATGTACAATTGACAGTGCAGATCTGATCGTTTGTACCATGACTGGATGTGTTTTTTTGTATGCGCTCTGTATGAGCACTAGGGCTGTTTGCAATTCATAAGTCTGATGAGACTGTGAACTATGCAAATACAAACTGACAGTCTCTGGTAAATGTTTAATGTATTTCATGTATACTAACAATGCAGGTGTTACCTTTATGTATTATTGCTTGATGTGTCCCTTGCATATGCTTCATAAGTGATTAGTATTATGTTGCATCCATATATCTGATTAGGCTATGAATAATGTAATCTATTTAGTGTTATCCATGCGTGAGCATGGTTGCTTATTTTTATATTTTTTATTTATTTTTTAGATTTTATTGTCATCAATACCCAGCTAACATTCTGCATGTGTGGTATTTTGAGATGTTATTTGCATTTGCTTATAGTGTCTGAATTGGTATACTTTGGTTTGACTGAATTGTATACTGTCGCTTTAAGAGGTTGTCTGAGATTGGATGTCCCGCCTCTTGATAGGCGGAACCTCTCTCTCATTCTCTATATATTTGTCAGCAATGTGGTGGGTTCCAACATGCCCCAGTTGAAGACACATATGTCGAAACGCGTCGGGCGAGCTGTTGGTACCCCACATTGCTTTTAAGTTCATTTTGTTTTTTTATGTGATCACTAAGTCATTTGTTACCTCTTGACTTCAATAAACCAACGTTTTTATATCGTTTGACCCGCACCATGTGGAGCCTTTTTTTCTTTTCCCTTCTTTCTATGGTTTTGGTTTAAAACCTCACAAACACCCCCCTCCCCATTCGGGGGAGGCTGGAGTATTGGTCCAACGGGCTGCGTTTGAGCTTGACCATTTCGACCTTTGATGTTCCATCTGAAAGGACCCATCTTTGAGTCTACAACCGCCTGGAGCTCCATCACCAGCTCAACTGACCTCTCTCTTCACACTCTTTGGTCCTTGACTGTGACCCCAAGCCTTCTAGACTCAGCCGTCATATGATTGCGTGAGTCCAACTGTTCCGGTAAGAAGTATTTATCTACTATTGTTACAATCAAGTCTACCTGCATGAACATATTCGTCTAGCACACCATTCTCCTTCCATGTGACGGTTTGGCCACTCCTATGCCATCAACATAGTGGAATGAGTGCCTTATGTTGGACTTTTACTTTCAGGCATCTAGTTCTGTGCGATTCTTTGTCCTGTTATTTTTTTAATTTGTGTTGATTACACTTATTATTATTGAAGCGCTACACTGTTTTTATTATTCCATCTGTTGAACTTTGTTTGTTTTTAGTGTTGGCGGCTGTTTTGGCTGTTGTGGCCACTTTTTACAAACCATAGCGCAGTGTTTTCCCCTTTTCTACTTACCTTTGATGTCTAAAGTAGCATGACATGTCACACAAGTTTGAATGGAGCTTGAAAGTCTTTAACACTCAATACTTCCAGAAGTGTTGAATGCCTGATACCCGCCCACCTGCTATGCTTTTTCCCACTAGCCCCTGCAACACTACATAACACAGTAGGAACCAGCAGAAGGAACCATTGTGGACATCTGGAGGCACAGGCATTCGAGAATCCTGAGGACAAGTTCACACCAGAATGCAGTGCGTGAGTAGCACCATGCAAACCAGGTTCCTGTATGATTTATAAATTAGTGCATGCAATACATTTGGTACGGTCCAGCGTGATTTCAGCCCATTCAAATGAACCCTCTGTACAATTAATGGAGAGAACCAGCCCTCAAAGTATCAACGCTAAAGGCTAAAGCATAGCCTCAGGAGCTATGAATCTCTCACACCTGCCTTTCATAACATTGTTGAACAGTGAAAGGTGCAGTGATGATCACATTTTGACTTCTGTGGCTGGTCCTGCCGGCACCACCAGGCTCAGCAAATTTGGAGCGGAGCAGAAAATTGTCCACTGAACAGTGACTCCAATCAATCAGCTGCAGTCTCTGTTTGGGTATTTAGACAGCTGCGAGCTTTGGCTGTCAGAATAGTCAAAATGAAAGATCTATGGATAAAGGAATCTGGTAGATCTATAGATAAATGCTTGTATGGCCAATATAAATGTAATACATGTGCTGACGTTTTCTTGGGGGGGATTGGAGAATAATCAATTTGTGAACCAGCTGAATCTGGCAAATACAGCAATTTTTTCTTGGCCAACTGCAAATTTTTGATCATCATGTGTAGAACATCTAGTACGCTTTGAAAACGCTGCACGCCAAACAGACAAAAAGCAGATACATTTTTTCAGCACACTTACCAGCTAGCCTGCAAAAACCCAAAGCGACCCTGTCTAAGAATTCATGATAGAAACCGTGGGTTTAGTTGCACACATATACAAATCTATGTAGAAGCTGCAGTGCCTCGCCAAGGCTCCTCTGTATACTGTGGTCCTAACTGTATATTTCAGAGTCTGCATGTTGGAGAAAACACAGTATATATCAATGGATAAATAAAGGCCAGGTTTGCCTCGAGGGAGCCAGTAGTAAAGCAGTAGTAAACTTTGAGAAAAAAAAAATCCCCTACAAGGGAAAGGCATAATGTGCTAGTATCCAAAAAAAAGTCTTTCAGCTGTGCGATTTCACCGCTGCAAAGGTTTCCATCTTCACCCAGACTTCCTTCTGGGTTCAGGGGCTGCAGCCGCTTGAATGGCTGAGCCACGATGGCCATGGCACAGAGTTCTGATGGAGCGACGGGGGTTTGCCATTCCTTCAGAGTGCATGTTCTGGTGACATCACCAGCTGCTGTTCACTGGAATATCTCTTAAATGGTGAAGGTTTAGGGGATATGCATTTTACCTCCAGGTAAGCTTTATTATAATTCAGAAGTTTACTTCCACTTTATAGGCTTGGGGACACAGCAAAAGCACAATGGCAGCTGAACGTATCCAAATACCCCTATGCCCAATTCAGCGAATAAGCTATACAAAAAGATGACAACCACTCCAATTTATAATTGAAAGAGAAAAGGGGGTTTCCCACACTGCATTCTAGTGTGAAGAAACCTGAAATGCATAAAATCCTTGTTCTTTATCCTTCTGCTCTGATTTTAATCCCACTTTTTGCATCTATGCATATGCATACTGTCCGTTTATATATTCGAGTATAAGCCGAGTTTTTCAGCACATTTTTTAGGCTGAAATCCCCCCTCAGCTTATATTCGAATGAGGGTGCCCACCTGCAGCTGTACCTGTGATTACTAAAGCAGCGGGTATCTCCTGCTGTGTCATGCTTGGATGACCACCTGTCCTGGATTGCCTGGGACAGTCCCGCATACTGCAGGTCTGTCCCGGGTACCTTCATTCCAGGACAGTACACTGTCCCAGAATGAAACTGACTTAGCCACCCCCCCCCCCCCCCCTGCCAATCTGATGCCCCTAAAAAAGGCCACCACATCTCCACTTTACTCAATGAGAGACTGACAGTACTTGTTCTGGCTGGGAATGTCTCATAAATCTCACCTCGCTGAGAACCAGATAAAACTGGTCCTGGCTGGCCAGGACATGTACTGCCAGTGAGTAAAGTGGTGATGCGGTGGGTTTTTTGGGGACCGTGATCAGTACTTCTGCGTAGATCGTGCACCCAGCGCTCCGGCAGTGCTGTGATTCCTTACATCCCAAGCTGATTTTTGGGAGGGGAGAGGGAAGCTGTCCCTGAATGGTGGGTTGGAAATGTGGTCACCCTATGTCATGCCCATCTGCAGCTGTACCTTTGATAACTAAAATAGCGTCTCCCACTGTGTCATGCAGTCTGTACGGCCGTCCATTGTAACAAAGCCCCGCCTCCTCCTCTTCCATGATCGACGGGACACTGAACAATGATATAATGCTGGGAAACTGTATCAGTGTTCCGTCTATCACAGATGAGGAGGAGGCGGGGCTTTGTTACAACGGCCGCCGAACTGACTGCATGACACAGCGGGAGACACTCGCTGTTTTAGTTATCAGAGGTACAGATACAGATGGGCATGACACAGTGGGAGATACCCGCTGTTTTAGTTAATACAGGTACAGCTGCAGATGGGCACAGTGAGGCTGCAAATGGCCACAATGAGGCTGCAATTGGGCACAGTGAGGCTGCAAATGGGCACAGTGAGGCTGCAGATGGGCACAGTGAAGCTGCAGATGGGCACAATGAGGCTGCAGATGGGCACAGTGAGGCTGCAGATGGGCACAGTGAGGCTGTAGTTGGGTACAATGAGGCTGCAGATGGGCACTGATGATACAGGTAGGCACAGTGAGGCTGCAAATGGGCACAGTGAGGCTGCAGATGGGTACAATGAGGCTGCAGATGGGCACTGATGATACAGGTGAGCACAGTGAGACTGCAGATGGCCATTTTTTTACCCAGTAACTGCTGTATTTGCCACCCTAGTCTTAAACTCGAGTCAATAAATTTTACAGTTTTCTTATGGTAAAATTAGGTGCCTCGGCTTAGATTCGGGTCGGCCTATACTCGAGTATATACGGTTTATGAGTTTATACACTTATATATGTAAGGCTTCATGTACACGGGACATTTTAAAACCTCTCCTGAACGATGTAATTTGACAGCTAGTTACTGATGTTTAAAAGCGTTCATTGTGCCACGTTTACATGCCGCGCTTAGCCGCATTGACGTTTAGAATCGTTTTTTTACATTATAAATGGTCAGAAATGTATCTCCATTAAAAACGCCTATAAACGAAACGTGGCTAAACACGAGTTACTGTGTTTACAAGCTGTTAAAGGCACTTGCCGTTTCAGATGCCTCTGAACATCCGTCCTGAATGCATTTTTTTTATGCTACTAAACTCAATTGCCTAGAAATGACTATAAACATCCCTGTGTACATGTACTGATAAGATAACATAGAGGAGAGTTCAGGGGCAGCTGGAAAAAAATGCCCAACTTCTCCTAAACGTCTGTTAGCAGCAGCAGTGTACATGAGGCCTAAAAGGCATGTATTCAGATGGAGATCTTTTGTTTTTTTGTCTACAGATCTGAATATCACAGACAAATGCGGCTAGACCCCCCTCAGCTACGAAATTTAAAGGAATATTACACTTTTATTGTTTCACTTTAATCATTATTAAAATCACTGCTCCCGAAAAAACTGCCGTTTTTAAAACTTTTTTTTGCATTGATACATGTCCCCTGGGGCAGGACCCGGGTCCCCAAACACTTTTTAGAACAGTAACTTGCAGAATCTTTTCTCTCTGTCAAATCTTTTTTCTCTGTCGAATATTTTCTCTATATAATCTTGGACTAATAGAGGTAAGGTTAGGCACATTCGACCACAGGTTCTATAGACACAGATTGTTATTGTCAGAGTCACGTCGAATCTCCTATTCTATTTATCGAACTGTTGTAACAAGGAAAACGAAAATAAAGCATTTATTTAGGTCGGATCTTTCGTTCACTTTGCAAAGAATATCCAATCACGTGCAAGGAAAATTTAAAAAATTTTATTTTTGCTTGCACACGATTGGATGATGGAAGTCAGCATAGCTTCTCTTCATTTACTAAGCTCTGGAGCCACTGCTCCTGAAGAGTGCAACTGCAGATTTCAAAGTGCACAGTTTATTTGCCTTTAGTAAATCAACCCCTTTGCCCTAACTGTTAGTACTACTCAGTGCCCCGTCTAGCTGCAGGAGCCTGTGCCTTCTGCCAACATGAAAACACTGGCTAGTGGCTAAATGCCCAACTTGCATGAGGCTTTAGGGCTCATGTCGACAGGTGTTTTTTTCCTGTGCATTTAAGGACAGGTCAGTAAAATCCCATTGACTTTAATTGGGCAGTACACATGGCAGGTCAGAGGATACATTGGATATGCTCCATTAAGGTGGGTTTGAAGACACAGTATTTGACTAGAAAGCCTGTTGACATAAACCCTTAGAAAGTGAACATGCTCTAGTACATGAAGAAGGCTGCCAGTGTCTTCCTGTCCCTGTGACAACTGCTGTCAACATTTTTTGCATGGCCATCATAGGAACAGACAGCAAGGAACCCCCCCCCCCCCCCCCCCTCCCCCTCAATGGGTATACAGACAGGAAAGAAAAAAAATAGAAAAAATGTAAAGCAGACCTCTGGCCAAAAAGATAAAATTAATATCTTAAAGGGTTGTAGTCAGAAGGTTTTTTTAATCTTAATGCAATCTACACATTAAGAAAAAAAACTTTCAGTGGGCAGCAGCCCCCCTCAGCCCCCTTGTTACTTACCTGAAGTCCATCTAGATCAAGCGATATTGCAGAAGTTTCTCATCTGCCCTGGACTCTACACCTTATTGGCTGAGACAGCAATGTGGTACCATTGGCTGCTGCTGCTGTCAATAAAAGTCAGACAATGAGGAGAGAAAGGGGCGGGCCATGTCACGGTTATGGACACAGCTGAGCTGAGGCTCAGCTTGGGTGCCCCCAATGCCAGCTGCTTGTGTGGGGGTACTCACTCAGCAGGAAGGAGGGGCCATGAGCACAGAAGAGGGACCCGAGAAGAGGAGGATCTGGACTGCTCTGTGCAAATCTACTGCACAGGACAGGTAAGTATGACTTGTTATTATTTTTAACAAAAAAAAAGAGACTTTAGTATCACTTTAACCTCCCTGTCGGTTATACCGAGTCTGGCTCGGGCTGGGATTTCAGTACCATAAGCGGTAACCCCCGAGCCAGACTCGGGATCGCATCGCTGGATACAGGGAGAAGTTACTTACCTTGTCCCCTGGATCCAGCGATGTCCCCCCTCTGTGTGTGCGAGCTCCTCCGCTCGATTCACACAGTGCCTGAGTGCCGCCGAGCTCCGTTCTCTGCGACGTTACGGTGCACAGGAGCGGAGATCGGCGCCAAATTCAAAAAAGTAAAAACACACAAAACACACACAGTACTGTATTCTTACAGATTACAGTACTGTATAAAAAAAATACACACCCCCTTTGTCCCTAGTGGTCTGTGTAGTGACCTGCATGCACTTTTATATTATAAATACAGTTTTTTTCTGCCTGGAATTTGGAGATTGTCCATAGCAACCAAAAAGTGTCCCTTTATGTCAAAAGTGATTTTAGACCAGCTAGAAAACAGCAATAATAAATTAGAATCACTTGCAGAATTGAGCGATAGCGATTTGTGGGGAAATTCGTCATCAAACACTAAATCTAATGACAGCGACAATTCTGAAAATGAGCAAATTTCAGTGTTTTTGGATTTGATTACATTATTGAATAATTTTTATTATTATTTATTATCATTATTTATTATATTATAAATTTTTATTATACCCGGGATGTCTGCTAGACTCTGGTTTGGACAGATTTAAGTGAGTTATTCCTAAGAATTGCAGGACTACAATATAAAACGCAAAATTTCCATGCAAAATAATTGTACTTTTCAGTACCTAAAATCAGAACTAATCATATCGCCAGGGAGGTTAATAAAGGATAATAAAACAAAACCAGCCTTTGCTGCAATATTCCGTTTCGGTCCAGAGATTCCCCACAGTAGTATTTTTTTATGCAACTAGATGTCCTTAGTCTGTTAGCCAGCATCATTCAACACAAGTCTTCTGACTCCAGGTCGTCTGGGGCCAGCTCTACCCTGTGACAAGACAGTGAAAGGAGAAGCAGCACAGTGGTAAGCTCATCTCACTCTGCTTTCTCCTCACTTCAGCATGCTTCCTGTCAGCACATGAACTGATTGGTTCCTTGTGCTGCTACTTCTTCCTATGCTCCAGTCCTGCTGTACTGGGACTGCAAAAGGCCAAATTCATGTACCGTATTTATCGGCGTATAACACTCACTTTTTGACCCTGAAAAGCGGGTGAAAATCGCATGTGTGTGTTATACATTAATTGTTCAGCTCTGGCTGCCTTGGAGGGGGGCGGGATGAGCGCTGACCGATTACATACAGTAAAAATCTTCTGTTTACTCAGTGGCCTCTGTAATAGGAAGTCCTGTCTCCTGGGCTTGCATTGGTACGACTGTTCTGTCTAACATAGGAGGTAGGACTTTGTATTAAAGAGGCTGTGAGTAAACAGGAGATTCTCCTGTATGTAATCTGTTGGCGCTCGTCCTGCCCCCTGTCCCCTTCTGAGACTGCAGATGGGCATGGATCAGGCTGCACTGATGGCAATGGTAAGGCTGCATTCATGACACTTGTGAAGCTGCATTTATGGCACTTGTGAAGCTGCATTTATAGCACTTGTGAGGCTGCTTTCAAGGCAATGGTGAGGCTGCATTCATGGCAATGGTAAGGCTGCATTCATGGCACTTGTGAGACTGCATTCATGGCAATGGTGAGGCTGCATTCATGGCACTTGTGAGGTTGCATTCATGGCAATAGTGAGGCTGCATTCATTGCAAAGGTGAGGCTGCCTTCATGACAATGGTGAGGCTGCATTCAGGCAATGGTGGGGCTGCATTCGTGACAATGGTGAGGCTGCATTCATGGCAATAGTGAGGCTGAATTTATGGCCCTTGTGAGGCTGAATTCATGGCAATTGTGAGGCTGCATTCATGGCAATGGTGAGGCTGCATTCATGGCGATGGCGAGGCTACATTAAGGGCTCTTGTGAGACTGCATTAAGGGCACTTGTGAGACTGTATTCATGGCAATGGTGAGGCTGCATTCATGGCAATGGCGAGGCTGCATTAAGGGCTCTTGTGAGACTGCATTAAGAGCACTTGTGAGACTGTATTCATGGCAATGGTGAGGGTGCATTCATGGCAATGGCGAGGCTGCATTAAGGGCTCTTGTGAGACTGCATTAAGGGCACTTGTGAGACTGTATTCATGGCAATGGTGAGGCTGCATTCATGGCAATAGTGAGACTGCATTAAGGGCACTTGTGAGACTGCATTCATGGCAATGGTGGGGCTGCATTCATTGCAAAGGTGAGGCGGAATTCATGGCAATGGTGAGGCTGCATTCATGACAATGGTGAGGCTGCATTCATAGCAATGGTGAGGCTGCATTCATGACAATGGTGAGGCTGCATTCATGACAATGGTGAGGCGGCATTCACGGCAATGGTGAGGCGGCATTCATGGCAATGGTGAGGTGGCATGCATGGCAATGGTGAGGCCGCATTCATGGCACTTGTGAGGCTGCATTCATGGCAATGGTAAGGCTGCATTCATGGCACTTGTGAGGCTGCATTCATGGCAATGGTAAGGCTGCATTCATGGCACCTGTGAGGCTGCATTCATGGCAATGGTAAGGCTGCATTCATGGCAATGGTGAGGCTGCATTGATGGGCACTGATCCTTATTTTACTTCACAGTTCTTTATTTAAATTTACATTTTTTTCCTGAAACTTCCCCCTTAAAATGAAGGTGCGTATTATACGCCAATAAATATGGTACTTACACTGCTTGCTTTATACATATATTTTTAATGATGTTAAAATAATTACAGAACTGTGTCTTTTATATCTGCCTAGAGGTCAGCTTTAGCTCTTCCCCACTTTGTTCAAAATAAAAAAATAAAATAAAAATGGTCTGAAATTAGACTTTGAAACTTGTGACTATATTGCGGAGATGAGCCAATTTCCCCTCCCCTCAGAGGACATTCTGCATTGTGCTCCAAACAGCAACACGTCCTCCTATGACTCCTTATCATTGCACAATAAGCCTAAAGAAGGCTTACATCGGATGAAAGGTTAATCAGATGTTAAAGGGATAATACACACAAGTAGCACTGTTGCGCTATGTCGAGTTGTAAAATCAACGATTGAAATGACTTCTGTTGTGTCACTATTTCAACTCTCCATTTAGTACTATGTTTTCAATTCTCTTAATAAGTAAATGTCTTGTTTGCATCTGTTTCTGGTAAATGTTAATCGGAATCATATCTTTCGTTGTCATCTACAAAAAAATGCATTAGCTCAGCAGTTTTCCTGACCACTAAAACTATTGAAGTTGGAAATCTGAAGTAGAAAAAAAAAATATACGTTGCACTTTAATTTCTATCAGAATTCCCAAAAGGAAACGTTAAAATATTCCACTATAGATTGCCGTGTGCCGCCACATCAAAGAGAAGCTTTTCTGCCGTGATTGAAGCCATATTATTGCAGAGGTATCGGAATAATGGCATCTTGGTATTTGACTCCTTTTTGAGCATGCAGTAAATTGAATGGACTTTACTGGCAAGGCTCGGGCAAGATACAAATGGAGTAGGAACTTGGCTTGGGCCTATATACTGTAGAGCACTACTGCCCTATCACTGGTATATCAATATTGGAAACAATTCAGAATTCTCCTACCCATTCAGAGGATTTAATTGACACTTCTGCACTGTGGTAACACATACTTTAATGCAGGTAACCACAACACATGGCATCACATCTACTCTAAATGATTTATTTAGGTAAATAGGCTGTGCACTTTGCAAAGTGCAGTTGCTCCAGAGCTTAGTAAATGAGGTAAAGTTTCAGATTGTAAAAGATACCCAATTGTGTGCAAGGAAAAGAAAAAAAGAAAAAAAAATGCATTTTTGCTTGCACATGATTGGATGATGGAAGTCAGCAGAGTTTCTGCTCATTTACTAAGCTCTGGAGCAACTACAAAGATATGCTGGTAGGTTAATTGGCTTCTGTCCAATTGGATTGTGGGCTCCTTGAGGATAGGGACCAATGTGAGTGTGCAATGTACAAGGGATAGGGACAATTGTAGACACTCACTCAGGTTGAACTGGATGGATTGGCGTCTTTATTCAACCTTAAGGCCCCTTTCACACCGAGGCGGTTTTCAGGCGCTACAGCGCTAAATATAGCTCCCGTGTAGCGCCTGAAAAAACTGGCCCCTTTCACTCCAGTGTGAAAGCCGGAGTGCTTTCACACTGGAGCGGTGCGCTAGCAGGACGGTGAAAAAGTCCTGCTAGCTGCATCTGAAAGGAGTGGTGTATTCACCGCTCCTAAACCGCTCCTACCCATTGAAATCAATGGGGCAGCGCGGCTATACCGTCGGCAAAGCGGCGCTGCAGTGGTGCTTTGGGGGCGGTTTTAACCCTTTTTCAGCCACTAGCGGGGGTTAAAACCACCACTAAAACTACGGTAAAGTGCCGCTAAAAATAGCGGCGCTTTACCGCCGACGCCCACACCGCCCTTGTGTGAAAGGGGCCTAATAACTATGTAACTATGTAACTGCTCGTGCAGAGAACAGAAGGTAATGGTAAGCCCAAAAATGACCAGCAGCTCCTTTGGGGGTTAGTGCTACACATTTATTGCTTTAATATTACTATTATTATTATTATTATTATTATTAATATTATTATACAGGATTTATACAGCGCCAACAGTTTGTGCAGTGCTTTAAAACATTTTTATACTTGTAATTGTTATTATATCCAGAACCACTTCAACATTTCCAAAACTTGAACACTGGGGTACTGCTGGCCATACATTAGAAGATTTTCAAACACAAGTTTGTACGTGATGAATATAATTCAAAAGGACTTCAGATTTTAATTTGAAGTCTCATGCTAAAGCCTCGTACGCAGCACCATTTTTTCCACTGGGTTGCACAAAAAAAACACCTGACAGCTTTGGAGCTTCTGTATTAACTATCCAATGTTAGTACAGTGATCTCCCCTTCTGTGCTATTATACGGCACACCCCCCCCCCCCCCCCCCAGAACACTCCAGTCAGCGCGCTCAGCCATTGTCTGAGAGCGCTGATAGGGAGGCGGTTGGCAGAACCTTTTCCGGTCATGAGCCTTTCGACAGAAGATGGCTGAATGTCTGGCTTCTGTTGGACCATGCTGCCGTACACACGGACCAAATGCTGGCTGGTTTCTATTGAACCAGCCAATGCTGCCGACATTCAGGCTGTGTGTACTAGACTTAAGTGATTACTAATTTTGGAAATAAGTCCTAAAAAAAAAAATATCGCTACACATGTAGCAAGACCCCAGGCCTCCTTTAGTCTAATGAGAACCTCTAGAGTTAGGGACAGCTGACAACCTTCTATGTAGAGTGGGTTACAAGGCATGGTGGGTGCAGTGCAAGGTAGATTCATGGGCGCCAGACACTTCTTGAATGCAAAGAGATTTATTTTCTCTTGAACAGAACTGTGAGAGAGAGGGTTTAGGGCCAGGACACCCTTTAGTATTGCAAAGTATTGCAATGTCAATTAGCAGACTCCGAGACTATAGGTAGACAGCCATGCAGGGAAAGGCATCCAGCCATGTGTAAGACCGCTGTTTCCCCTGGCACAGTCTTATAACAGTTTCTAACACAAGTTGTAACAAACTTCTATATTTCCTCTACAATAACTTCTTGTAGATCTTCACTTCACTGAGCTCCCAGTCTCTCTAACTAAACTTGCTGATCCACTGCCACTGGATCTCCTGAGCTCTTCCAACCTTCTCACTGAGTATCTTCCTCAAGCGTCATCCCCGCTTACCTTCTGGGTCCCTAGCTTGGCACTCACAGATACTCCTCAAGCGTCACCCCACTGGCCTGCTTGGTCCCTGGCTTGGCACACAAGGCTGCTCTGCAAGCATCACCTCCGCTGGCTGGGACCCTGGCTTGACACCTGCCGAAGTTTCCCAATTCTTCACTGTCCCCGGTTGGTGAAAATACTGCTCCGGTACTTGCTTCAGCTACTCACTGTGGTCCCTGGTAATAAGGTGGATCATCTTTTAGTGGCAGCAGCTTTTGTTCTGCCTCTGACCACAACAGGTTCTCCACCCGACAAAACTGTCACTTCTGTTTGGACTGCAAATTGCAGTCCCAACCCTACGCTGCTCTCTTGCTTCTAGATAGGCCCTCAGACAGCCTAGCAGCCAAATGTCCCCAGGATACCAAACAAAAGCACCTAGGGAGTCTTGTCTTCATTTAATAAGGTAATTCTCACTGACTATATAGTGGGGGGTATTATCAAAACCAAGGGTCAAGTCCTGGGGAAAAAAGTGTGGGAACTCCCACCCAAGATCCTCTCCTCCACCAAAAAAAAAATATGATACGCTCATATGCACGAACACTTCAAAAGTGGTATTTTTCATCCAATTTTCGTATTGCGTGTATGAAGCTTAACTGTTAGTACATAAAAAAAAAATCCTCAATAAAAATAAATACGGTAATTCTCTGAATAATCAGCATTCATTCAATTGTGCTTCCATGCAAATGTGAACATCATGTTCTGATCTTTATTGGGGAATTTTATTTGGTATATAGAGTGTTTATGTGGTGAAAGGTCATAAATGAACTGCACATTATCTGGGCAGAATGCTTGGGGAGATAGTGATGTGTTCCTGCTTAGGAGATGTATGTTAGCTTGGGGGGCTGCAAACTCTGCACGGCTCCAACACACACTCGCTGCTATTCCAACCTAAGCTATTTCCACATAAACTTCCCTCCTGGCATTAAACGTTGCCAGGTATTGTACTCAGCTTACCACCCCAAACTGATGTTCCTCCCTCAGCTCACCTCTCTCCCGGCATGTCCTGTGAGCAGAATAGCTGTGCTCCTCCTCTGGGTTCTCTCATCATATGGCACTGAAGATAGAGGAGGGGGGGATTCAGCGGGACACACAGAGCAAGTATGCAGGAGACTTGGGGGGGGGGGGGGGGGTGAGGAGACAGAAAATCAGGAGGGGCCAAGGGGAGGAGCGCATAACGAGAGGTCTGACTAAATACAATATCTTAGCAGCAGGGATCTGATCTACACGTCAGCTAGCTGTGATTGGCAGGTAGACCGAAGCGGAAGCTGTCATGGGGCCCCCTACTGGCAATGCCTGAATGGTAAGTCCACCCCTGGTGTGCAGCACTTACTATTGGGAGCTGTGTCGGCGGATGCTGGTGTAGCACCTGCCACACAGATTGCATACTTCAAAGGCTTACAGGACGCGACTGCTGACGGGAACCGAGTTCCTGTTGTGGAAAAAAGTACAGGAACTCCGTTCCCATGCGTTCCCGCAGGACTTGAGCCCTGATCAAAACCATATATACGCCAAAAGAAAAAAACAAAAAAGAAATTGATACTAATACACCCTAAAGAGTTAAATTACCAACATTTATTAAGCTATCAATAGCAAAGATAAATAACAAGCATATAAAAATCCCTAAATCCCCAATACTGACTCCATACATAAAAATCCCTCTACCACCATCCCTATACAAAGATGTAACCCAAGCCCTGACAAAGTTCCAACACTTAAGGAATGAAACATGTAAGCTTTTAGGTTGGACTGACACCCCAGAGGTCTTCAATTCACCTCCCCACTATCAAGACCAAATATTAAGACCTTGCGAAAGAAAAGTGTGCAATATATGAGTTTCCTGGATTGAACAACACTAAATGACCCTGGAGAGACATTTGTTGAAATACTAAATACAGGCACTTCAGTTGGCGGTGGACTTATGGTAAGCATTTATATCATTTATGTGGACTGACAACTTGTTGATCAAGGATCTAATGCCATGTGACACAGATGGGCAATATAAATCCCCCTTTTTGGACTGGGAAAATCTGCGAGGTCAACATCCAGTAAGTAACCAAGAATAATTTGTCTGCTTGAATATTGCTTAGAGGATATACCTACAAGTTGTGGGAACCTTGGCATATGGTTACCAGGATGAGAGCAGCAGTCATTGTCCCTACTATGGCAAAAATCGTGATGAGTCAGTAAAACCATGCAGTGCCTGTTTTCCAATTTCATTCAGTCTGATTGCACTAAAAGAAATTTATGTTGGTAATACATACAAGAAGTCTTTCATCTTACAACAGAGGACTATCAAGAGAAAAAGAACATTCTATATAGCATTTTATGCCTGTTCTCCTATAGAAGAAACTGTCTCTTTTCCAGCTGGAGATATCGCTTGACGGACGACTGACTGTTTGACTTTATATTATTGTTTCCCGGGTCATTTTGGAAGGCAATACCATTGATTGATATCCATGGTTTGGAGCTACGCTGCTGCCCTCTGAAATTGTACATATTCTGCTCGCATTATAGGTGGATTGTGGGGGTTTATATAGGTGTTAGACTGGGGGTGTCAAATATTAGGAGAGGGTGGTAATCACCCACTGTATCATGTATTCCTCCCTTCCTTTGTGAGGGTGGTTTATTTCTAACATTTTATACAGATATGGTTTATTGGGGAATGGGTTACATCTTTGTATAGGGATGGTGGTAGAGGGATTTTTATGTATAGAGTCAGTATTGGGGATTTAGGATTTTTTATATGCTTGTTATTTATCTTTGCTATCGATAGCTTAATAAATGTTGGTAATTTAACTCTTTAGGGTGTATTAGTATCAATTTCTTTTTTGTCCCCAGGATAGGCCTCAGGCTCCAGCCTAGCAGCCAGAGGCAGAACAACACATGTTCACCCAGGCAGCCATCAAGGTGGCCAGTGTTGGTCATCTTACTTTAAAAAAGTAATTAGTTAAGTTACAAATTACTTCTCCCAAAAAGTAATTGCGTTAGTAACTCAGTTACTATATTGGAAAAGTAATTAGTTACTCAGCAAAGTAACTGTGACTTTTTTTTTATATTCTAAGGGGCAGGTCTAGTATTACTGTAAGCAAGGGGCACGTTCCCCCCTGCACATCTATTTCACATATATCTGTTCTCCCTCTGTACCCCACTACACATCTGTCATCCCCCCCCACACACATATATCTGTTTCCCCTCTGTACATCTGTCTCCCTCAAACTCACGGATCGGATCGTTCCTCGGATCAGATTTACGAATCGGATCATTTTTCGGATCAGCAAATAATAATTGAATTTGCAAAAACCTGTGAAAATTCCACCACCATATAGTCTCCACCGTAATATCCACAATCTCCCCCACTGTAATATATATCTCCCCCACTGTAATATCCACAATCTCCCCCACTGTAATATACATCTCCCCCAATTTAATATCAAAAAATCTCCCCCACTGTAATATACATCTCCCCACTTTAATATCCACAATCTCCCCCACTGTAATATACATCTCCCCACTTTAATATCCACAATCTCCCCCGCTGTAATATACATCTCCCCACTTTAATATCCACAATCTCCCCCACTGTAATATACATCTCCCCCACTGTAATATCCACGTCATCTCCCCCACTGTAATATTGGCCGAGTATGGCTGGGTATCGCCGAGTATGGCTGGGTATTACTGAGTATTGCAGAGTATGGCAGAGTATGGCTGGGTATTACCGAGTATTGCAGAGTATGGCAGAGTATTCCTGGGTATTACCGAGTATGGCAGAGTATGGCAGGGTATGGCAGAGTATTGGCTGTATATGGCAGAGTATTGTCAGGGTATTGCAGAGTATTGGAAGGATATTGCAGAGTATTGGCAGGGTATTGGCAGATCTGTACACAGAGGGGAGAGAGGAACCGGCGTCATCATGTTTACAAGTGATCGCTCTGCCATTTGATGGAGCAATCACATTGTAAACGGCCGGCGGGTGCACCAAGATGGCCGCCGCTCCGGAGCTAGGCCGAAGCCGTGGCCTTTCCTAAGGCTGAGGCCACGGAGCGCTCTGCGGATCGCGGCGGGTGCGCCCCTAGTGGCCGTAGATGTAATTGCGGTAAGGCAGCCCAAGTAATGGGAACAGTGTTACCATGAGGGGAAGGGTAATCAGTTAGATTACTCATTACCCTCTAAAGTAACGGCGTTAGGTAATGCCGTTTACATTAACTCCTTTAGTTATATCACTGAAGGTGGCACAGAACCCAATCACTTGACTCCATCCAAATATATAGTCTTTCCTAGCAGGCCAAGGGATTCATGAAAACCCCTGCCCATTGGCTGAAATGGCCAATATACACTTAATTTGTCCTTGCAATGCCCTTGTCTTATCTAATGTCACCGAGCACCTGGCCACCCAGTGACAGAAGAGAGAAGTGCAGCAATTCAAGACTTAAGATTAAATCAATTGAGCCCTAACAATTGGCCAAGGCAACTATATCTGGCAGGTAAATTTAGGAGCAACCCTGCCTAAACATCAGGGTGCTACACACATATTGTATCATATTTGTTATTTCACACCTACTAGCACCTTATATCTTCCCTAGACTTACGTAGTAAGACTTGGGACTTGGTCTACCTGTCACAATCAAAACAAGGTTATCTCAATCTCCCTGCCAAATTCTTATATTATGGAGACTGCAGCGGCAGCACCAACATTCATCCTTCTATATTCAGAGAAGTAAGTGTTCGCAAAAACGTAAGGCAGACCTGAGATCTCCATCTAAGAGAAATAGTTACAAAGGTCCTGATAGACATTAGAATCCAGAGGATAAATGTCTGAATCATTTATATATACAGAGCAGTAAGTGGTGAGGCTAAGCTGAGATCTCCATCTCGGAGATTTAGGTCCAGAGCCTCTAGGGGGGTACAAAAATCCAGTTTTCATCCATAGTTGCCTTATCACTTTTGGTAGATACCTTTAAAGAAAATGGGCAGCTAAAGAACAATTTTAGGGACTTAGGAGCTAAATTGAGCAAAAAGACCTCCAAGGTAGTATTTTCAGGTATACTACCGGTACATCAAGGCACACCATAAAAGCAGAGGGAGATTAGGGAAGTTAACAAGTGGCTGAAGAGCTGGTGTAGTAAGGAGGGGTTTGGGTTCCTGGAGGACTGGGCTGACTTCTCAGTCGATAACCGGTACTATAGAAGGGGCGGACTGCACCTAAATGAGGAGGGTGCAGATCAGGTGGGAATGAAGATGGCCAAAATGTTAGAGGGGTTTTTAAACGAGATGTGGGGGAGGGTCCAGAGGTAGAGATAGTCAGCACGGAACATATTCCAGAGGGTAGTATTGGGGACATTAGTGGTAGGTTGACCAAAGCACATAAACCCAAGGTAAGTATAGTAGCAAGTCCTAGTTGCAATCTTGGAACACCCAATAAGAGGATAACATGTGACCGGTCTAAACTACGTGGCATGTTCACCAATGCCAGGAGCCTGGCGGACAATATGGCTGAACTAGTGATACTGTCGTACGAGGAGCATTTGGATTTTGTGAGAATTGCAGAGATCTGGTTCAACAGCTCTCATGATTGCCTGGCAAACATTTAAGGGTATACCCTTAATCGCAAGGATAGAGAGTGTAAAAAAGTTGGAGGGGTATGCCTATATATCAAGAATAATTTACAAGTACAAAAATAATGTACAAGTGAATGCGAGAGATGACATCACTAAGAGTGCTAGGGAGTAGGTGGAATCCTTTTGGGTAGAGCTCCAAAGGGATGAAGCTAAGGGGAAAATAATACTGGGACTATGCTAACCTGAGGGAGGAAGGGGAGACAGATCTCCTATCACAAATTGGATTAGCAGCAAGCATGGGAAGTTTTATCATAATGGGAGATATAAACTATCCAGACATAGACTGGACGGAGGGAACCATGCATTCATCTAAGGCTCACCAGTTCCTAAACGTCTTGCAGGACAATTTTATGTATCAGATGGTAGACATACCAACTAGAAATAAAGCGTTACTTGATCAACTGATTAATAACAATACATACCTGATCACGGATGTGGAAGTACGGGGCAATTTAGGTAACAGCGATCACAGGTCAATTGGCTTCAGTATAAATCACACAAATAGGAAACATAAGGGGAATACCAAGACACTGAATTTCAAAAGAGCCAAATGCCCTAAATGACGAGCCTTGCTAGAAGGCATAAATTGGGATAAAATCATAGGAACAAAGAACACGGAGGAGAGATGGGTTTGCTTTAAGGGCATATTAAATAAGGGCATTAATCAAAGCATCCCATTGGGTAATAAATTTAAAAGAGCGATCAAAAGTCCTGGATGGATTAACTCCAATGTAAAAATGCATATAAAAGCAAAGGAGAAGGCCTTCAAAAAATACAAGGTTAAGAAATCATCATCAGCATTCAGACTTTATAAAGAATGCAACAAGAAATGTAAGGGTGCAATAAGGACGGCTAAGATGGAACATGAAAGACACATAGCGGAGCAAAGCAAAAAAATCCCAAGAAATTCTTTAAGTATGTAAACAGTAAAAAAGGAGGACAAAAAAAAGGGAGGACAGACCATATTGGCCCCATAATAAATGAGGAAGGACAAAGGATGGGGAGATGGAGAAGGTATTGATTTATTCTTCTCCTCAGTCTTCACAAGGGAATCAGGGGGCTTCAGTAACCAAAACTGCAGTGTTTATCCTCATGACATATCACAGGAAGCACCTCCATGGTTAACAGAGGACAGAATTAAAATTAGACTTGGGAAAGTTAACATTAATAAATCACTGGGAGATGGCTTGTACCTGAGAGTACTTAGGGAACACAGTCAAGTAATTACCAGATCATTGCTCCTAATTTTTACTGACAGTCTACTGACTTTAATGGTACCAGCTGATTGGAGAAAAGCCAGTGTAGCACCAATATTTAAAAAGGGCACAAAATACATCCTTGGGAATTACACACCAGTTAGTCTAACATTAATAGTATGCAAACTCTTGGAGGGGGTGATAAGGGACTATATACAGGTTTTTAGTAATGAGAACGGTATCCTTAGCAGTAATCAGCATGGATTCATGAAGATTCGTTCTTGCCAAATCATCTATTAACCTTCTCTTGCCAAACCATCTATTAACCTTCTAGAAGGTGAGTTGCCTTCTAGATAAAGGAAGGCCTGTGGAAGTGGTGTATCTAGATTTTGCAAAAGCATTTGACACAGTTCCCTATAAACGTTTACTGTACAAAATAAGGTCCATTGGCATGGACCATAAGGTGAGTACGTGGATTGAAAACTGGCTACAAGGGTGAGTTCAGAGGGTGGTGATAAATAGGGAGTACTTGGAATGGTCAGGGGTGGGTAGTGGGGTCCCCCAGTGTTCTGTGCTGGGACCAATCCTATTTAATTTGTTCATAAATGACCTGGTGGATGGGGTAAACAGTTCAATCTCTGTATTTGCAGACGATACTAAGCTAAGCAAGGCAATAACTTTCAAAAATCTTAACAAATTAATGGGGTGGGCAACTACACGGCAAATGAGGTTCAATGTAGAAAAATGTAAAATAATGCATTTTGGTGGCAAAAACATGAATGCAGTCTATACACAGGAGGGAAAACCTCTGGGGGAATCTAAGATGGAAAAGGACCTGGGTGTCCTAGTAGATGATAGGCTCAGCAATTGCATGCAATGCCAAGCTGCTGCTAACGAAGCAAACTGAATATTGGCATGCATTAAAAAGGGGACCAACTCCAGAGATAAAACAATAATTCTCCCACTCTACAAGACTCAGGTCCGGCCGCACTTAGAGTATGCTGTCCAGTTCTGGGCACTGGTCCCCAGGAAGGGTGTACTGGAAATGGAGTGAGTACAAAGAAAGGCAACAAAGCTAATAAAGGGTCTGGAGGATATTAGTTTTGAGGAAAGGTTGCGAAAACTGAACTTATTCTCTCTGGAGAAGAGACGCTTGAGCGGGGATATGATTTCAATATACAAATACCATACTGGTGATGGCACAATAGGGATAAAACTTTTTCGCAGAAGGGAGTTTAACAAGACTCGTGGCCACTACGTAGATTGTTCTTTAATGTAAGAGCAGTAAGGATGTGGAATTCCCTTCCACAGGCGGTGGTCTCAGCGGGGAGCATCAATAAATTCAAGAAACTATTAGATAAGCACCTGAATGACCGCAACATACAAGGGTATACAATGTAATACTGACATATAATCACACACATGGGTTGGACTTGATGGACTTGTGTGTTTTTTCAACCACACCTACAATGTAACTATATTTCCTTTAATGTACATACACAGGCTTTCTTTATTGTACCTATAGACCATTGTAGGTAGCTGCAGAAATTATCACGATAAGAAGAGAATCAAGGTGGTTTTGGGACACCTATGTTCTCAACAGTGCTCTCTTTAAGAAAAGGCTTTAGGCAGGAAGCTTCTAGTCCCGGGGTGTCAAACTCAATTTCATTGTGGCCCACATCAACATATAGTTGCCCTCAAAGGGTCTGTTGTATCTGTAAGACTGTATACATTTTTGCAGGGATTTTTTTCCTCAGAGAATAGATGCAGGAACTCGACCATGCCCCCTACCGAACCGCATTAAATGGTGGGTGTGCTCAAATTGCATTAACAGTGGGAGAATCATAAAAGAGAAATAAATGCCAGGAGTGTGTGATGTGTGGAGTTCAGGTATGTGCTACTTACAGAGTGCAGAGTTGAGAGGTGTGCTACATGCAGAGTCCAGGGGTGCACTGTGTACAGAGTGCAGGGTTAAGGAGTGCGCTACATACAGGGTGCGGAGGTTAAGGGCATGCAATGCACAGTGTACAGGGTTCAGCTATCTTCCACAGGCTGTTCACCCCGCTGGGTTCGAGGGCCACATGAAATGTCCTGGAGGGCCGGATGCAGCCCTCGGGCCTTGTGTTTGACACATGGGTTCTAGTCTATAGCCTCTATCAGATAAGAGGGGTGCCTGGAGTGTCTGCAGTGTGCATAGATGTTAACCCCCACAGGATACAGGCATGTGTTTATTTGCTTTGGGCATGTCAAGACCTTCATTGGCACTCAGAAAGTTTCTTTAATTCAAGTTCACTATGAGTAACTTTGGACTTCAATGGTATACAGGGAATGACTATACCCTACAACTTACACATATGAGGTTGTTTGCGCTTTACAATAATATAATATGACTTCACACCTTCACCTCTTTTTTTGTACAGTCAACTATAGTCAAAGTCAAACTTTGTGAAGCCCTTTCATTCTGTCTCATATTTTGAAGCGCTACTCACTAAATGTTCAACTGAAACCTGAATCCAAAAAAATATATAGAGGGGTTAAAGTGACAAAAGACAAAAACACATTTTCTCCCTTTTTGTTACTTTAACCTTTACACCTTCTGTATGCTCCTTCCTTGCTCAAAGCACATTTCTGGGCCCTCAAGGGCTGCTAGAATGTGAGAGTCTGAGAATTTTTCCTATTATCACTTAATTAAACAATTGACTTGGTCCTAGATGATATAAGATAAATATTTAAATGTTTGCTGGCTTCGAAGCCTAGCGTGCCATTTGCCCCCTGCAGTCCAAGCTTAGCACCAGTGTTATGGCATCAGATTTCAAATGTCCCTTTCGTTAGTCATTATTATTTCACAGCTGACACATTTGACTAAAAAAAACTGATGTAGCCTACTGAGAGTTTTTGTGTCCAAAAGTATTTGATGTGGCACAGCTATATACAGAGGGTGACTCACTAAAAATTGTAAAGATACGCAGCTACAGATGCTGAGAAGTATTCGTTTGGTCTTTAGCTTTAGAGCTAGTGACATCAACAGAGTGCAATAAAATTGTACCTTGCAATATTTCCTTGTCTTACCTAAACTTGAGGCCCCAGTTCATTATATTTCTATATGGATATTTAATACCAATGGGCTTAATCAATATAGAACACTTAATACTAATTCTTAAGTGTAGTAACCCAAAATACCAATCAGAATTCTCTCTACTAAATTCATGGTAGGCAGGGTGCTTACTCTTGTTTAGTCAGTCCACCCGGCTGCCCAGGTTGTGAGTAAAGGGGTCAATGCTTGTGCCACCTTTTCCTGTGTGTTCACCTGTTTTCTTCTGGGGTTCAGCCTTCCTCCTGTGTGATATAAAGGAAAAGGCCTGGATCGTAGGTGGTACTTAAAACAAGTGGGGGTACCTAAAATGGGCTGGGGATACAGAAACTCAGAACTATACCGTAAAAAGCTTGCTGGTTAGCTTTGAACAAAGAACCATCAGAATGCTCCCAAGGACATGAACTCCTTTGCTTGAACTATCTCCAATTTGGACTCTTCCTGAAGATGCTACATCCGTACAGGTAACCTGGGACAGGCACAGTTGGGTTTACTTAAAGTGGATGTAAACCCGAAAACTTTATGTTTATTTTTTGATGTCATAATGTAGAGTATAAGATTTCCTATCATTTCAGCCCAGTCTTGCCACAAAGAGTTAATCCAGCTCTGAGCAATCCTCAAAATGTTCAGTGAGATACATTTTGACAAACAGAGAAAAACTTTGTCAAATCCTCCCCCTTGCTGTGAGTGACAGGTGATTTACATATCTCGTGCACTAGCCTAAGAGACATGCATTATTTTTGAATTCCCTCCCACTCCTTTCTTCTGCTGCTCTGCCAGGATTGGATGTTCCACACCTCAGCATGATTGGGCATGCTGAAGTCATGTGGTTACTTTCCTGTCTTTTCACTGGATGTTAGAGATCATAGCAGAAGTTCAGTGTAACAAATACACAGGAGAAAATACATATTGACAAAGGGAGTGTAGAGGTGGGCGGGGAGTCTACTGACATAACGACTCCACCCACCGAGCTCCAGACAACAGACCCACCCACAGAATCTGCAGTTTTTTGGGTCTCATAACCAACAGAGGGGAGACATTTGACAGGTAAAGATACATGCATGAGGCATTTATATCCTTATCGATAACCCCTATGGCAGTAGTTTAGAAAGGATGACATTGGGTTTACATCCACTTTAAGGAAAGGACGTTGTCGTATGTTGTACATATTCTTTCAAAAGTTCAGTAAAGTGGTTACCACTGCTCAAAGCCTGGTCTGCAGTTACTCAAGGGGTGCATGTGGAGTCCTGGCATCTCTCTAAGGATTCATAGTCTGAAATAGCACATTGGGGTCTGTAAAACATCACTACAACAAAAGGTTAACATGTAAGGAAGTTTCTATGGATAACCGGAAAGAAAAACATCAACCAATTGTTGGCATGGTACCTGAATTGGTGTCAGATCCTCTGGTAATGGAGGGGGGGGGGGGGGGGTGTTCGGCTCCCTCCCTGGCTGTCTCTGTCTATCACCAGACACAGGTTATTGTTACAGAGATCTAATACCTGGTCACTAGGTATGGAACAAGAAGGTTTAAGTCTAGCAAGTATGGGGGCCATGCAACAATGTGCTCGACAGGATCTCATTCTGTTACAGGGAGTGAGATAACAGAGGTACGCTGACTGGTGGAGTGGGCATAGGCTCTGCATGTCCCTCCTAATACAACATGTACGCAAGTTCAAGTGTATAGGACAAGGGACAACATCTTCTGGAGGAACTCAGCATACAACACTACACACAAGCGGCTCATATCTGAGTTGGGGCCCCTGCCTGGTCCTGGGCATGGTTGAGCACACCTTCAGGCAAGGTGTTACCCCTGTGCTAGGATTAGTGACCCTGTACATTGCCTGGCGTAGCTAAAAGAACTCACCTCAGTGTAGGCCTCCTTTGTGACCCACACAAGTTAATGGGAAATATGGAGGAAGTGTCACCCACCTGCTCTACATCATGTCCGTACAAAATGGCTTTTAACTGATTGTAATTGCACTTAAGAAAACTATATAGGAACCCTTATAAAGTCATATGAGAGCAGGGCACTGGAGATCTCCTAACATGGAACAGCTGGGTTTTCCCAGCATTGGGACAGTGCTCATGTTTTTCAAGGAATTAGCTCAGCAGTTATTTACCTTGTAATAAATTATGAATGATACTTTATTTTCCAGATTCTTCCGTTACTAAACATTTTTATTAAGATGTTTCAAATAAATAATTCAATTAAAAATATACAGTATGAGTTCAATAGTTACTGTACAACTGTATTTGCAGTGTCTTAAATTAGAGTGCCTGCAGGGTCAAAATGACAGATCGAGTACCATGCACAAAAAACATACAATAATCAATCATGGTATCGTAAGCCATTATTAGAACAAGGTATCAATTCCTTAGTTATATTGCAGGCATACTCATGAGCACAAATTACCTTCCACTGATACATGGCATATGATAATACACAATGAGCTGATGTGAAACAGTATGTGAAGGAGAAAGGAAGGCTCTACCTGCATGACTTCGAGCGAGAGGACCATAGGAACAAGATGTAATAAAGGATGACAAGATGATTCAAGAAAAGGGAAAAAATGGAAGGACAATAGAATTAGAAGGGACAGATAAAAAATAAGAGGAAAGAAAATAGAATTAGAAGGGATGGGTAAAGAATAAGAGGAGGTTTGTAAAGAAGGGAAGTAATTGAAAATAAGAAGGGATAGGAGAGACAGAAGAGATCATGGGGGAAAGAATGATGGAGGGAAGGAGAGGTAAAGGTTCTTCACAGGCTGCTAGGATAGTTGTGATAGGTAAAAGCTCAAGCTAGGTGCCTTTAAATCTCAAAGTTGAAGGATGTGTAAGGTCTGTCGTGAGGGGAAGAATAATTAATTCAGGTTTCCTAGATTGAGAGAAATTTGTTCTGGATGTCTACCAGTATTGTGGCTAATTTTTCTTTGATAGATGTACCCTATGCCAAGGGATTGGGACTCCTGTACCCTATGCCATAAAATTAAGGGATTGGGACTCCTAAGCCAGAACAATGATTTGGTTATTGGCTATAAAAATGTGCGTCATGAAGCTTCTGCTGAGATGAGGTATGTTGGCAATGGGTTTGTGAAAATAGTCCTTCCCAAGGTTCTTTTAAATAATAATCATTAAGTCTGAATTGATCATAGTGTGGACAGGGTAGATGACATGACCAATAAATTGTCTTATACAACTCTACTTGACCACCTTTAAACTTCTACAAATATTGCCAGTCCTGACTGGTAAACAGACATAGGACAGGAAACTTACAGAAACCTTGTCAAATTTGTCAAATTCGCAAATCCAATTTTGATAAATGAACCAACTAATACTAAAATGTGTGTAAAGTCTACCTTTACCCTAAACTAGTATTTTAGTTCTTTGTGGATAACAAATTGATTTATATGCTAGTTTCTTATGACTACTGGGGACTCCAGTAGCATGATATCTTGATCATGAGTCTATAGCTAATACAAAAACCAAACAAAATAGTAATAAAAGTGTAAAATGATAGCAAAACAACATTCTTTTAAAAATTAACAGAAGAACCTGTAATTTACAACCAATAAACACAGAAGTACCAGCACTCTTGTGTTTAGAAGAACTGGCGCGTGTATCAGTACAGCAAAATTAAAGTCTAGGATGGAGACAGATTGATCCATAATGTATTAAACACTGCTAAGTATTATGTTGGGTAATGGAATTATTCTGGACATTTTATAGGCTAGCCTTCAGTGCTGGATATTTCTGTCTTCAGGTTATTATTTAATAGTGACACCATAGTTATGGCTTCATGGAAGGAGGCATAAATACAAACACCTATGGAAAGTCAAGTCACCATGGGATTCAACCAACAAGCCTTTGCACCATGCCCAAAAGTTATTTAATGTTATAGGCAACTCTGGGCTTGTGATGACGTAACCCAAACTTACTGAAGTCATAAAATAATTTGATCAAAAAACAAGAGCAAAGTTTAAAAGTAGTCACACAAAACTGAAATACCTATTTCTGGTGGATTTGGTATTCAAGCGTGTCATTGCTTTTGTCATGAACGTTACACATCAGAGTGTGAATGTACATACAATTTTGTGACATCCTAATGCTGTGTATTAAACAACTTCATTTCTCTGTTCTCAACACAAACACAATGACCCCCTCCACTGCTCTCATTCCACAGTGTTGCTGGAACTCCCTCCAGCCCTAATTCCTCACTAGTACATTGTTTCCATGTGATTTGTGCTTTCTGACAAGGTCAAGCTGCCGTTAACAAAGGTTAAACAAACGGACCTTATAAGCTTCTAACAGCAAGCACTGCAGCTCTACAAAGTGCTGTGTCTAAATCAAAAACAAATCTGAGGTGAACATACTCCCCAGGAAAAAGAGGAGGAAGAGAAAAACCCTATTTAGAATAAATGCATGAATAATTGACTGGATTTTCAGTGCTATTCCATCTTCTCAGTGTGTGCAGTGACCTGGCCCTCCATCATTTGGTAAGTTGTGTCCCTTGGCTGCCTTTCACTGGAGAGCTTGGAGGGGAAGATTGACTCTGGGTCTCATATATCAAATTGTCTTTAGAAAATGAGTGTTGCTCCTTAGTAAATATAGGTAGGCAAGATTCATAGAAAGGCCTTATAGGCCCACAGGGAGATAAAGCAAAATTCAGATAATATATATTTTGGGGGTTTTATTGTAAACTGGGTAAAAATTTAATGATGTGCAATCCAAGTAGCATTTGGGGTAATACCTAACATGATCTCAGGGTGAGTCGTTGTTTTATAATGGACATACTAAATGATTGTACGAATGTCCTTGGCCATGTCAATGTAACTAGATGTACACCTCTCTCTCTCTACTTTGCAGATCACAAACAGAAAAAGGGGAACAGTAGGGTCCACAAACCCTGGGAATTTAAAAGTGCTAATTAATTTGTTGGTAGATTGAGTCAAAGGGAGCATATATCATAAAAGGTATACATTTTTATTCATAAACAAATAAATAAAGAACAATGTTTACAACTCAGATTAAAATTTTGTGTTGTCTACCACATCCAGTGTATTACAACATACAATAACACACAAGTTATTTGTCATTGTAAGATATACCACTTGACATGTTTCGCTCTGTTGAGCTTCCTCAGGAGTTTACAGTACACTTTATGAATAGACTAAAAATACAAACACAAAGACAAAAATAAGGATAAGGAGGACATCAGGCGCCTGCACAACATCCTTGTTTGAATCTCCCCTGCCGCTCTGCTTCAGCACTGGGGTCATATTAGCTGAGTGAGGGAGAGAAACTGAGGGAGAAGAGAAATACTGAAATACTAGTCAGTGCCAGTGTGCAAAGGTGTATTTGCTTTAGAAGAATAACTCACCTCTAATGTTGGGTGTCCTACATGCGCGGATGTTGCTGCATTATGTAAAGCTGTTAGTTTAGTTTTTTACATTTTATAATGGGGTGCTTTGAGAGTGTACAGAACTTTAAAAGGTGCTTTGACTTAAAAAAGGTTGAGAAACTGCAATAGATCAGCAGTGACCAACCAGTGGTCCTTTGACCACTGATGTTACATGGGAAAATTTTGGTTGTCCCCAGGGGTTATGCCGCAAATCAACATTGTGGCAGATATATACCTCCCAAAGTTCTGTTCAGTGTTGTTCTCAATGCGTGCTGAAGTCAATACTGTTAGTGTGCATTGATATAGTTCCGGCTCCTGTGAACTCAGAGGGAGGCACCGGGAGTAGTGCAGAGAGTGATAAGTGAAGAAGGAGGGTACTTCTACTGGCAGTGCTGACCACAGACTGCGGGAGGGAGCACGGAGCTTGAGCACAAGATGTCAGAAATATAATATTTGTATACTATCTTTCTATGGAAAGAGTAGAGGGAGATGGTGAGCAGCTTAGGGTGGGACAGTAGCGATTGGAATAAGTGTTTTGTCTGGGGGATATTTCTCCAGACATCAGCTAACCATTTGGGGTCTTCCTCGCCCTAAGACATAAGACCAGCATTGGGATACATTCCTCACAAGACCTTAAAAATTGCATTTCTATTGTTTCTTTGATAATAAAGGTTTCTGTCTATTGAATGTACAACATCTGGTGCCTATCTATTGCTGCTCTGTTTTCGATCCTGATTTGCCTAGGCCTATTTGTTTCTTAAGCTTATAAGCGTATTTAGGCCTTTTTAGGTTAAATGATCCTTGTTTTCAGTGGAGTCTGCCTCCCTCGAGGTCAAAGCTAGGGTCATTGTAAGGCATAAACAGGCAATTTGTCCCCAATATAATTCATGTTCCTGATTCCTCACATGTCCTTCAAAAAGCATTTTATCTATTTCTTCCATAGTAAAGGTTCCCATACATTAAAGTGACATTATCTGGTGCCAGTTCTGCAATAAATTATTACATTCAGAAGTTTATTTTAGGTTCTTGAGCAAGTTTAAGCCTTATAGACAGTGGTGTCACTAAGGTGGGGCCTGAGGGGGCCACAACCCTCCCAATATTATAGTGTGCCCCCCATGTGCACCCAAGTATAACTCATTAAAACAGCCGGCACTGCGGCTATCCGACTGACTCATCTGTCAGTCTCTGAGCCGCTGCCTCAATGAAGTTGGAGCTAGGTGACATCACGTGATGACCGCCGCCAGCCGCTGTTGTTTATGGGAGTTGTAGTCCTCAGCATCTGTGCGCTGAAGTTCTCTGCTCCCGGTGGGTGGAGTCTGGAGAACAGCACAGCCAGTCTGAGATAGCTACAACTCAATGTCACAGCAGTCGGAGCTCTTGGAGTTGGACAGTGGACACACGCGTGGCTCGCCTGGGCACACCGCTGGTGGCTACAGTACACTGTGCACACACCGGAAGTTGACCCCAGGAGACAGGAGCATCACCCACCCCCAGGACTGGAGGTGGCCATGCAAGGAGGAGGACCTGCCCTGCTGAGTTCTGAGCTGGCAGCTGCCAATTCAGCCCATAGCTGAGGTGAGAGACCCTGACACTCCCAGCTGACCCCCACATGATCATCCCATCTATCTCCCTCCTATACACCTCTTTACCCTTCCCCAGTGCCCATGGCCTGTGAATCCTGCTGGGAGCTGGCCCCAGACCTGTGGGTCCTGATGGCCATGGCCTACAGGCCAGCAGGACCCATAGGCCATGGCCAGCTCCCAGCAGGACCCACAGGCCAGCAGAACCCATAGGCTATTGTCCACTTCCAGCAGAATCCACAGGTCAGTGGCCAGAAGGACCCACAGGTCCGCAGCCAGCTCCCAGCAGGACCTACAAGCTGTGAGTCCTGCTGGGAGCTGGCCGTGAACCTGTGGGTCCTGCTGGCT
The DNA here is from genome assembly GCF_037356315.1 of Lithobates pipiens. Classification (NCBI taxonomy): domain Eukaryota; kingdom Metazoa; phylum Chordata; class Amphibia; order Anura; family Ranidae; genus Lithobates; species Lithobates pipiens. The sequence continues at coordinate 466,775,692 of NW_027507718.1, read as the reverse complement.
GCTGGCCTGAAGGGCCTGCTGGCCCCTAGCCTAGGGTGACCAGAAGTCTCCAGTTTCTAGGGAGAGTTCCTGAACAGAGGACACTGTCCCCGGACCAAGTTTGTCCCTGCAATCCTACCATGGGTCCCACTGGGCCAATTGGGCTGCCTCAGAGAGGAAGGGGGAGCGAGCACCACCGGATTACACAGATCTCCTGCTTACATGGCACAGCCGATTTGTGTGTAGTTTATCATAGAAACTCGTCCAGGAGGCAAGACTTCGTATGACAGCGGCCGCCCGGGAGGTGGGAGATCCCCACTCTGTGTAATCCCCCCCTTCCCTCTCTCTAATCATCATGCACCGGTGAGACTGCATTGATGGCCACTGATCAGGTTGTATTGATCTACACTGGTGAGGCTGCATTAATGGGCACTGATGAGGCTGCTCTGATGGGCACTGGTGAGGTTGCATTGATGGGCACCAGTTATGCTGCAAAGATGGGCACTGGTGGGGCTGCATTGATGGGCACTGGTAAGGCTGCCCTGATGGGCACTGGTGAGGCTGCAAAGATGGGCATTGGTGAGGCTGCAAAGATGGGCACTGGTGAGTCTGCATTGATGGACACTGATGAGGGCTGCACTGATGACCTCTGGAGTGCATTCTATTCTAAAATATATATATATTTATGGTTGGCCCTCCTACTTTTGTCCCTGTCCCCCAATGTTCCCCCCTAAATATGAAAGCTGGAGACGGCACTGCTTATAGACAAGGAAAGGTTCAAATGCTTCCTGTTGCCAGTTATGTTAAGTAGAAGGTTTGTCAGATGCAACTCCCACATATGTAAGAATTGTGAATGGGCACTAATAGAGACTGAACATAGTCTTTCAGCGCCTGCTGTATGTTTGGGGAACAAAAGCCGTTTTTCCTTACTTAGGTTATTCTCCATAGGCCCTAATAGAGAAGTTGTCTATTGCCAGCTAAGAACTACCCTGCATGTGGATAGCTTACACTGATGACATGACCCTCCTCTCAGAAATCGAAAATGGCCAGCAACATATAATCAAAATGATTTAAAAAAAGTGGGAAGTTTGGCCTCTCCTCGAATATGAAAAAGAAAAAGATCATGGCCACTGCAAGGAATGTCTATGTAAAAAAAAAAAATTGATTATTAGGTCAGTTCAGGTTTTATCAAAATGGTGATTTTAATGCAGGAATAAATCACTGTATCTTACTGGCTCACACAGTGATTATGAGCATGAACTGAATATGGAAAAGCATATGGCAGCCTGCAACCAAATACAGATTGGTCTGCACTATTGTGTTCCTCATAGCTACCTACAGTTGTAAAAGTTGCACCAAGAAAAACTAGACAAGAGGAAAGTAAATGCATTTGAGCTATAGTGCTGGAGCAGGCTCCTGAGCATTCCATAAACAGCTAATCATCCATTCCATGGAAAGATAACAAACAAATATTAGAGTGCATAAAACCAGATGTTTTACCTATTCTGGACATGTATTGTACATGTATCGCTATCAAAGTCACTGGCTGGAGAAGGTAATTATGCTTAGACAGGTTCGTGGCAAAGAACCCAATGGTTAGACACCAGCCAAAACATGAAACAACTGAAAGGAGCAGTAAAAGATTGAAAGTATGCAAGAGGTGGCCCATAGAATCAACGAGAGTCAAACAGAACTAAATGGATAACAGTATCATTACAATGATTCCAGGTTCCAGGTCACATTGCTTGGAGGCACTACACGTAACCTCACTTGATGTTGATGCGTGGTGCCCCGCCTGCCCGCCTGGGGGGGGGGGGGAGTGCCAGATATAGGATCCGCCCTGGGTGCGAAATGCTCTAGGTACACCCCTGGCTGTTCATCTCCTTTAAGGTTATTATTAAGAATGAGCTTTAGGTCAAATGTAGGGACTTCATTTTGGGGCTTGGCTATATGTTAGGGTTAGAGTCAGGGTTAAATGTTAGGGCCAGGAAAAGTGTAAAGGGTTCATTTTATGGATGGCTTATGCCGCGTACACACGATCAAACAAGCAGGTGGAAAAGTCTGGCAAACTCAAGTCCGCCAAACAATCCCCCCGTGTGTAGCCTCCGGCATACTTTTTTGACCCGAAAGTACGGCGGAGTTAGAATGGCGTGTTGCACTTCAATCTTCCCGCCGGACTCGCATTTCGGCGGACAATCTGGCCGTGTGTATGCCAGTCCGCCGTACTTTTGAAATGAGCGGACTTTTCCCGCCCGGAGAAAAGTCCACTCATTTCGAGCGGGTCTCCAGGTAGGCGGGGCCCGCGAAGGAGACGTCGCTGGACCCGCCGCCTGGTATGGACTTAAAGGGGAACCCCAACGCCAAAAAAAATCGGCGTGGGGGTCCCCCCCAAGTCCACAACAGACCCTTGTCCGAGCACGCTACCCGACCGGCCAGGAAAGGGGGGCGAGCGAGCGCCCCCCCCTCCTGAGCCGTACCAGGCCGCGTGCCCTCAACATGGGGGGTGCCTTGGGGAAGGGGGGGCCGCGTGGCCCCCCCCACCCCAAAGCACCTTGTCCCCATGTTGATGAGGACAAGGGCCTCTTCCCGACAACCCTGGCCGTTGGTTGTCGGGGTCTGCGGGCGGGGGGCTTATCGGAATCCGGGAGCCCCCTTTAATAAGGGGGCCCCCGGATACCGGCCCCCCACCCTATGTGAATGAGTATGGGGTACAATGTACCCCTACCCATTCACCTGTAAAATAAAGTACAAAAAAAAACACAACACACAAGATAAAATAATTTATTGCACAGCTCCGGGGGTCTTCCGTCTTCGGGGGTCTTCTCGCCGGACTCCTCCGCTATCTTCTTGTAGCTCTTTTACTAGCGGAGGAGCCCGGCATTCTTCTTCGTCGCCGCGGCCTCTTCTTCCGACTTCGGGGGTCTTGTCCCCCTCTTCGGTTCTTCTGCCGGGCCACCGCGCCTTCTTATAGCTCTTTTACAGGCAGTGGCCCGGTCTTCTGTCGCTGCCGCCGCCTTCCGTTCTTCTTCTTCTTCTTCTTCTTCTTCTCCAGGAGATGTTGACTCGACGATCTCTCCGGCCGCAATGCCAGGGACGCGCTGCGCTGCCACTTATATAGGGACAAGGGGCGGTGTCACATGGGTTGGTCACATGGGTTGATGTCACATGGCGACAGTCCCAGCATCCTCCGGGACTGTGACATCGTAAGGGGGCGGGGTCACCATGTGACACCAACCCATGTGACATAAACCCATGTGACACTGCCCCTTGTCCCTATATAAGTGGCAGCGCAGCGCGTCCCTGGCATTGCGGCTGGAGAGATCGTCGAGTCAACATCTCCTGGAGAAGAAGAAGAAGAAGAAGAAGAAGAAGAATGGAAGGCGGCGGCGGCGGCGGCGGCGGCGGCGGCGGTGGCGGCGACAGAAGACCGGGCCACCGCCTGTAAAAGAGCTATAAGAAGGCGCGGTGGCCCGGCAGAAGAACCGAAGAGGGGGACAAGAGCCCAGAAGTCGGAAGAAGAGGCAGCGGCGACGAAGAAGAATGCCGGGCTCCTCCGCTAGTAAAAGAGCTACAAGAAGATAGCAGAGGAGTCCGGCGAGAAGACTCCCGAAGACGGAAGACCCCCGGAGCTGTGCAATAAATTATTTTATCTTGTGTGTTGTGTTTTTTTTTGTACTTTATTTTACAGGTAAATGGGTAGGGGTACATTGTACCCCACACTCATTCACATAGGGTGGGGGGGCCGGTATCCGGGGGCCCCCTTATTAAAGGGGGCTCCCGGATTCCGATAAGCCCCCCGCCCGCAGACCCCAACAACCAATGGCCAGGGTTGTCGGGAAGAGGCCCTTGTCCTCATCAACATGGGGACAAGGTGCTTTGGGGTGGGGGGGGCCGCGCGGCCCCCCTTCCCCAAGGCACCCCCCATGTTGAGGGCACGCGGCCTGGTACGGCTCAGGAGGGAAGGGCGCTCGCTCGCCCCCCTTTTCCTGGCCGGCCGGGTAGTGCGCTCGGACAAGGGTCTGTTGTGGACTTGAGGGGGACCCCCACGCCGATTTTTTTCGGCGTTGGGGTTCCCCTTTAAGTCCATACCAGGCGGCGGGTCCAGCGACGTCTCCTTCGCGGGCCTCGCCTACCTGGAGTCGCGCTCGAAATGAGCGGACTTTCCTCCGCGTGTGTGGGGGCGGGTCCGTTTATTTTAAAAGTAGGGCGGATAGTACGGCGGACTTAGTACGCCGTATTAGTCCGCTGAAAAAGTGCAGTGTGTGGGCAAGTAGCCCGTTCGGAAAGTCCGACGGACAGTCTGGCGGAAAGTCCGCCAGACTAAGTACGTCGGACATACCGCTACGTGTGTACGCGGCTTTAGGGGTTAAATGTTAAAGTGTTTGTTAACCCAGCATTTCACATGTCTGATATGTGCCTGCTATACCATGTACTTGTACGAAAAAAGTATCCTGTTTTCTTTGTATTGCTTCCTTTGTGTGAAATCCCGGGTGTTCCTGTCAGTCCCTCTGCTTTCCTACTAAAAACTGACCACACTAAACAAGAGAACACACTGTTGTCAGTTCTCTAGTTCTGCTGGAAACTCAGACTGCTCTCGTCCAATGATCAGACTTGTCCTGACATGCCTAGCCAGCACAGCCTTTCACTGAGAGAATTAATGTCCTGTTGATTCCCCTCCCCCCAGCTCTTATGCAACTGAGAACCGAGGGAATGTGATTACTTATAATAAAAGGGGGAAAATAGGTTTTTAGAATGTTTTTTATATCTATATACAAATGCTTTTCCTTTCATTTCAAATCGAAACTGAATAACTGTATTGTTTTTTTTCCCCTGATAATAGGGGGGAAATCGCGGGTGTGTGTTATACGCCGACAATCTACCTTGCAGGGGAACGAGTGCCACCAGAATTCACAGAGCCGTCATCTCCTCTCCACTCGGCTCTCTAGTCGGCTCTTACTTTGCTCTCACTAGGCTCTAACTTGGCTCTCACGTCACACACACAGTCCTGCCTTCGCCACCGGCATTGGACCAGTGTTCTGTCTATCACAGGAGCTGGTCCATTGCCGATGGGTATGTGACTGCTGACTGAGAGCCGAGTTAACAGGAGATGACAGCTCAGTGATTTCTTATGAGAGATGGTGAGCTACATTGATAGGGGAGATGGGCACAGATCAGGCTGCAGATGGGCACAGATCAGGCTGCACTGAAGCTGCAGATGGGCACAGATCAGGCTGCACTGAAGCTGCAGGTGGGCACAGATCAGGGTGCACTGAAGCTGCAGATGGACACAGATCAGGCTGCACTGAAGCTGTAGACGGGCACAGATTAGGCTGCATTGAGGCTGCAGGTGGATACTAATCAGGCTGCATTGATGCTCACCAACCATTATTTTGCTTCAAAGTGGTTTATTTAAAGAGTTAAAGCGGAGGTCCACCCTAAAGTGGACCTTCCGCTCATTGGAATCCTCCCCCCCTCCGGCGCCACAATTGGCACCTTTCAGGGGGGGGGGGGTGCAGGTACCTGTACAGTACAGGTATCTGCACCCACTTCCGGCGTAGATTCTGCAGAAGGCACGCCCTTTTCCGCAGAATCTACGCCCCTTTCCGAAAGTCCCCCGCTGCCTGCTGGGAAACACATGGATCCCAGAGACAGCGGGGACTATCCTTATTGCGCAGTGCGACTCGCGCATGCGCAGTAGGGAACCGAGAAATGAAGCCGAAAGGCTACACTTCCTGATTCCCATACTCGAGATGGCGGCGGCAGCACTTGAGAGACGATTGAGAGATCGGCTTCGGGTGCCGACATCGCGGGCGCGCTGGGTGGGCAAGTGTCACTATTTTAAAAGTCAGCAGCTGTAGTATTTGTAGCTGCTGGCTTTAAAAAAAAAAAAAAACTCGGACTCCCGGCGGACTCCCGCTTTAAGGAAGTTTTTTTCCTGAAACTTCCCTCTTAGCCCTTGTACACACGGTCGGACATTCCGACAACAAAATCCGTCGGATTTTGTCCGAAACTTGTGTTGCATACACACGGTCTGACAAAGTTGACGGAAAATCCGATCGTATGTAACGTGACAACGTTATTTCGTTACGACGGGACTACGTTCAGGCTAGTAGCCAATAGCTTTGGTCAGGGCTGGACTGGGACAGAAATTTGGCCCTGGACTTCATCCAGACTGGCCCACTTACATTTTGAGTGTCCCATCAGCACCCCCTTAAAACAGAGTGTCCCATTACCAGCCCCCTTACATCAGAGTGTCCCATCAGCACCCCCTTACATCAGAGTGTCCCATCAGCACCCCCTTACATCAGAGTGGCCCACTGAGCCATCGGCCCACCGGAAAACTCCCGGTAGTTCCAATGGCCAGTACATGCCTGGCTTTGGTCTAGGAATTTGATCTGAGCATGCGTGGCACTTTGTCCGATCGGAATTCTCTACACACAATCGGACAAAGTCTGATCGGATCATGTTGTTGGAAAGTTTTATAGCCCAGCTCTAAAACGTTGTCCGTCGGATATTCCTACGGAAACAGTCTGATGGAGCCCACACACGGTTGCATTATCCGACAACACGGTCCGATCGGACATTTTCCGTCGGAATGTCCGACCGTGTGTACAAGGGCTTAAAGAGGTGTTCCGCTTAAAAAAAAAAATTAAAAGTACTCAGCTACAAATACTGCAGCTGCTGACTTTTAATAATCGGACACTTACCTGTCCCAGGGTCCAGCGATGCGGGGGGGTGGAAGCCCCGCTTGTCTCCCTCTCCGTTCAGTGGCGCCGGCACTGTAACTGTGGGCAGCGCCGTGATTGGCCGTGCAATTATCTGGGACCTGTCACGTGTCCCAGATGATTGACAAGAGGGAGGGGACAAAGCTGAGCCCTTACTGCGCTGAGGGGAAGTGACGTCAAGAGCCCATGCACTGAAGGAGGCAGACTACGAGGGGCCCCCTAGTGACAGCCATTTAGAGGTGAGCAAAAAAAAAGAAAAAATGTCAAATGTTTGTTTTTTTTAGGCACATTCACGAATTCTTTTTTTTTGGGTGGAACTCCACTTTAAATTGTGGCTTTTGTTATACGCCTTTCCATGTTATACGCCGATAAATACAGTAGTTGTTTTACAAGATGATTGTTTAAAAACACTTTAAGTGTTAGCATTTTTTATTTGGATGGTTTAGGTTGGAGGGCATAAGTGTTGTACTCCTTGTTGTAAGAGTTTTGTTGAAGTCTAGAGTCAACATTTTTTTAATTCATTTTGGTGGGTGGTGGGGGTTGAAACCTCTGTCAGTATCCCCATTAGACTCTCTGTTTGTCTTGGTGATTATAATCTTTAGGCCTAAAAGTGAGAGAAAATCCTAAATGTATTATCACAAGAACAGGAAGTGAGGTGGAAGTGTCCCGTGGGTACACTTGCTCTGTGTCAAGAGACACACCCCTCTGTTAGACATTACAGTAAAGCAGTGGCCCCATGCAATGTTTTTGCAAGCCTATCAAGCTTAGAAATAACATTAGAGCAATGCAGAGAGACTACAAATAAAGTTAAACAAGAAAAAAAGATGATCCTGTTTTGGCCTATATACATAGAGATTGTCAAACGATTGTGCTAAATTGTCCTTGTCATGCAATCATTTCTTTGGACGGGTGGCTACCTACTTTATTTGAATGGAAGTTGTTTTTATTACTTTGAGTGAACAAGCTGAAAGAAGAGATAATGATATATATGAGGTGGACTATGCTATTCATGCAGAGGAATTCTCCAGATGGGCTGAGCTATCACTGAGATCTCCACATTCTTCACAGGCTGAAGTTTAACTCAGCGTTCTTAATTTTGTCTGACTTCATCTTGTCAGGTGGCCACTCAGTGGAAAAATTCACTAGCATGAAAATAGTTGAGGCAATCCTAAAAATAAAGAGTGTCTCACCGCCCTACCTCCACCGACCAACACTGCGCTTCTCATCCGATACTACTAAACGCTATCCTCATTCTGGACCTTAGAACAAGGTGGGTGCATGTGTAGTGGGCACTGGGAGCAGCTGGAGGGGGCGCAGGAAGAATTTGACTCAGCAGTCACGTGATTTCAGATTTCAGATAGCTCATAAAAAAATCCTGCCATTCCGAAATAAAGTTCTGTGTATTACCGTTCACCCCCCTCTAGATTTATACATCTAGAGCTGAACTGCTAGCACAGAAGGGCAATGTGTTGTCTTGTTCTTGCCCTATCCTTGTCATCCAAGTGTATTGTACAGAGTGTGCCAACTCTCTCTTTTGGCTTCTCCACTCCTGGGCTTTTGTATGTATATATATTTTTGGTTAGTTATTTGCATTCTCATCCTGTCAAGCCATAAGGCCAACTTATCTCCTGCCTGAGCTCAATACTGATAGCTAGGGCCACTGATGAGGGGGGGGGGGTGAGTGTAGCCCCCCCCCCATTGGGTCAGTAAGGGGGCACAGGCTGGCTGGGGGAGGCCGGGATGTAGGGGGATAAGGTGTTCACCCCCCCCTTAGCGTGTCAGAGGCATGGGCAAAACTACTGACTGACACCTGCCCTACATCTCTTGCCTTGGTGCCCTGCACTCTATACATTACATGCTTCTGACCCCCACACTGGGCATCTGCCCCACATCTCTTGCCTGGTGCCCTATAAACATTACGTAGCCCTGTATTATGTACATTACATACACCTGACTCTTGCACTATGTACATTATGCATACCTGACTCCTGCACTGTATACATTACATACTTCTGACCCCCACACTGGGCATCACTAATTTTGGCCATCTGCCCCACATCTCTTGCCTGGTGCCCTATAAACATTAGGTAGTCCTGACCCCTGTATTATGTACATTACACACACCTGACCCCTGCACTTTGTACATTACGTACTCCTCCTGACCCCTCCACTCTATACATTACATACTCTTGACCCCTGGACTCTGAACATTACATACTTCTTAACCCTCACTGGACATCACTACACCGGGGACCTGACTTGCATCTCTTGCCTAATGCCCTATGTAGATTGCATAGTTCTGACATCTGCACTATGTACATTACACACACCTGACTCTTGCACTATGTACATTACGGATACATGACCCCTGCACTCCTTACATTATATAATTCTGACTCCCACACTGGACATCACTAATTCTGGCCATCTGCACCACATCTCTTGCCTGGTGCCCTAAAAACATTACATAGTGCTGACCCCTGTATTATATACATTACACACATCTGATTCCTGCACTATGTACATTATGCACATCTGACCTCTGCACAAGGTAAATTACATACACCTGACCCCTGCACTCTGTACATTACATACTCCTCCTGAACCCCCCTCCCACTCTACATTACATACTCCTCCTGACCCCTCCACTCTGTACATTACATAATCCTCCTGAATCCTGCACTCTGTACAGTACATACTCCTGACCCCAGCACCCTGAACATTACATACTTCTTAACCCGCACTGGACATCACTACGCCGGGCACCTGCCTTGCATCTCTTTCCTAGTGCCCCATGTAGATTGCATAGTTCTGACCTCTGCACTATGTACACACACCTGATCCCTGCACTCTGTGTACTACCCACTCCTGACCACAGTACAATATCCTTGACACATACTTGACCTCTACACTCTATGTGTTACATACTTCTGACCCTTGAACTCTGTAGATTACATACTTTTGCCCCTGCACTCTGTATCTAGTATCTAGACTCCCACTCTTTGTGTAACCTTGCCACATCAACAATTTGCCTAATTTATCTTCTCTTATCCTTACACCCATGTGTCTGCCACCCAGCCTCCACAGATAGATCCTTAGTGGGGGGGGGGGGATGAGAGATCTTTCTCCAGACCAGGATTTCATAACAGTATCCTCCAGAAAAAATCAATTAGCAATCTTCTGGAAAACTGGAACCCTCCTTGCAGAGGAAGAACCCCCTGCTCAGGCCTCCCAAATATTGATCACTTCCCCAGCCACCTTCTGGGCGACTACTTCCAGGGATTGGCTGGGGCATAATAAATATTCATACAGGAGTTTTGACTCTCCCCGCCCTGTGTTCCAGAAGTAGGTGGGAGAAATCAAACACCCAGCAATGCTTCACTGACATTACCTTGCTTGCTTGTACTGATATTACCTTGCCTGATTGTACTGCTTCTCCCTCTCCCACTCTGTGCTCTGCTGTAAAAGGGGATGACAAAGGCTGATACCATATCAAATTAAGGTACTTTCACTTGTATTTGAAAAAAAAAACACAATGAAATTTGATGTTTAGCTTAAAATGCAAAGGGACTGATTTACTAAGGGAGTTCAAACTGTTCACTTAGCAGAGTGAATATTTACCTTGAAAAGTGTTTGTTCATTGAGCTTAGTAAATAAGGCAAAACTGAATTTGCGTTAAATACCCTTTAATGTACAAAGGAGATTCAAAATGAGGATCTTTGCTGGCCTGGCAGGTGATTGAATGGCTAAACACAGCCCTTACCTTATTCACAAACCTAAGTAAGTTTTTACTCTTTTAAGTGAACAGTCTTAAAAGAGTAAATAAACCCCAATGTCTAGACAAAAAAAGTGGAATAAATTAACCTCAGCCTGCTTCTTTGCTAAAGTCCTTTGGATTAAAACAAATAAATAAAAAATAAAAAAAAGTGTCCAAATTGGTAAATTTTCACTTATGATTACTCAGCAATGTAGGTGTGACTTTAAATAAACAATGCGATCTCAGCTGTGATCAGTCTCTTATGTCAGGATTTCACTGCTAAAAGAAACAGGTAATAAAACTAAACTCAGATCAACTAAAAATATGTAAATAAAGAAATAAAATAATGAGGGAATAACACAATTTTTCATTAACTATAATAAGCAAGTGCAGTTGTTTTTTTAAATCTCTAAAATGTTTATGTAATGTTATCGTTGTTATTATTATTATTTTAATTCCATTATCTGTTGCCATTGTTATTTTTATGTCCCAGATAAAGCGATGTTCTAAAATAATTGCCATTACTGTTGTTATTGGTGATAATAATATTTGTTATCACACTTCCAACATTTCTTCAGAGTTGTATAGTGTATGATTATTATAATGGTTGAGATATTTATGTACAAAGTTGTCGGCCACTCACCCACACATCAACTACTTAAGAGCTTTATGTCTGCTAACATATGTCATTGCTGATGCTGAGTGTCTGCCTACAATGGCGAGGTCTGCTATAGACGGGAAGAGAGCAGACAATGGTCCACACACCGCCCGATCACCGGGCACCGATCCCAGCCAAGTATTGACGCTTTCCAGAAGTTCCTTCCTTCCAATCACCAATATGATCCAATCTCACCATCACACAGACCTATCGATCTGTAGAGAAGAGGGAGACTTCATATAGATCTACACTGTGATATGGAGCCTGGAGAGCCAGCCGGGGAGGGGTGCAGAGTCCGGGAACCATCACATCCCATGTATTTATGTATATATATATATATGTGTGTGTGTGTGTATTTATCTATACTGTACATTGTTATATGTTATATACATTGTGATACATATACAAATATTATTATCATTATTATTATTATTATTAATAATAATTATTATTATTAATAATAATTGTTCTCTCAAAATATATTTATGCAAAAATAACTCCGATCAATGCAACGAATTGAAACAATGAATAACATATGAAGTTTATAAAAACTGCTAATGCGCTTTGTAGATTGTTATCTGTGCATATACACATTTTATCTATCTATCTATCTATCTATCTATCTATCTATCTATCTATCTATCTATCTATCTTTATATCTATCTATCTATCTATCTATCTATCTATCTATCTATCTATCTATCTATCTATCTATCTATCTATCTATCTTTCTATCTATCTATCTATCTATCTATCTATCTATCTATCTATCTATCTATCTATCTATCTATCTATCTATCTATCTATCTATCTATATTTCTATCTATCTATCTATCTATCTATCTATCTATCTATCTATCTATCTATCTATCTATCTATCTCTCACTCTCTATCTATCTATCTATCTATCTATCTAGTCAATTAAAACAAAAAGCAGCACTTCATTGCCCATTGCGCATGGGTGTATAAATAATATCACTAATAATATGATCAACCTAATCAATACATATTTTGGGGTTTTGTATTGTATTATTCCAGCCTGGCATCTCTGATAGACAGGCTGCCGCTGGCTCAGCCAACCTCCTAAAAGGGTTACCCTCTGCTCAGGTTAATAAATAAATAAATAGAGAAAGAGAGATATCTATCCATCTATCTGGATAGATAGATAGATAGATAGATAGATAGATAGATAGATAGATAGATAGATAGATAGATTTTTTTTTCTTTATTTATTTTTCCTTTAATGGCTGTTTTTTGTGGCTAGTGTAACACAAATGATATGAATAGATGGATGAGTGTGTGTTGGCTAATAAATGGTTAAAGAGCTTGAAGTTGTCCCTCGGTGCCCGCTCAGATGCCAATCTCTCTCTATGCCCGGTGTGTATGCTTAAGTGTATGTGTCGGCTGTGCCATGTTCCGATTAATTAGAACGTTATTATGGATCTGGGTGAAGTTGGTGTTTTCTGCACACACTCAGGTCTCCTCCGGCATGGGAGGTGAGAGGCCAATTAGAGCTCAGCGCTCTTCAGTGGACCATGGTGGGGCAGGCGTCTGCCAGTCTGTCGGGGACGTCCGCTCTGCCTCCATTCTACTTGTTGCAGATTCTGCAGATACACGATTGTCCGATGTCCGCATCATTATGCATCACATTAGCTGAGAGCTGCTCTCAAGGTTGTGGATGCTGAGCATTGGATGAGGGGCTAAACCAGGGCTCTCTTATGATGGGAATATTATAGACACTATACAGAAACAAATAATATAGACACTATGCATAAACAAATAATAAATACACTATACAGAAACAAATAATATAGACACTATACAGAAACAAATAATGTAGACACTATACAGAAACAAATAATATAGACACTATGCATAAACAAATAATAAATACACTATACAGAAACAAATAATATAGACACTATACAGAAACAAATAATGTATACACTATACAGAAACAAATAATAAATACACTGTACAGAAACAAATAATATAGACACTATACAGAAACAAATAATATATACACTATACAGAAACAAATAATAAGTACACTATACAGAAACAAATAATATAGACACCAGAGGCGGCTCTAGACTTTGCGAGGCCTTAGGCAAAACTTAGACATGAGGCCCCACTCATGCCCATAATGGGAAAAATAATATAGGTGAAACAAATTAACTGTATAAATGCATATATTAACAGCCTTAAATCCTATGAACTCACAGTTTCTACAATTTTCTCTGACCAATTATTCTTTAATAAAATATCATTAAACATAGGATATCTCTATAGGATAAATGCAGCCACCGTGCCCCATCAAATGCAGCAACTGTGCTCCATCAAGTGCAGCCTCACTGTGCCCCAGCAAATGCCGCCATTGTGCCCCATCAAATATAGCCTCACTGTGCTCCATCAAATATAGCCTCACTGTGCCCCATCAAATGCCGCCACCGTGCCCCATCAAATGCCGCCACCGTGCCCCATCAAATGCCGCCACCGTGCCCCATCAAATACCGGCACTGTGCCCCCTCAAATGCTGCCACTGTCTGTGCCACATCAAATGCCGCCACTGTGCCACATCAAATGCCGCCAGGGGACAAATTACGTACAGCTGATCTTTAGTCACCGGCTGCTTATGGTGGCACCAGTCCCCCTGGTCAAGCACGCCCCTAAATATTTACAAGTGCAGCCTACATATAGAATGCTGGCCACTCGCCCGCCTGCCTGGGGCGGTATTTGTGCAGGAGGCGGCCGCTACCAGGACAGGAGAGGGTGGGTCAGGGGGGCTTTTATATGGTACTGGGGCGGCTTTCTTGTTGCCCCTGCAAAGTGCCGCCCTAGGCCTGGGCCTTGTTGGCCTAGGCCAAGACATAGCACTGAGACAGGGTACAGGCCATGAGACCATAGACAGACAGGGTACAGGCCAGGAGACCATAGACAGACAGGATACAGGCCATGAGACCATGAGACAGGCAGACAGGGTACTGTGGACAGACCATGAGACAGACAGGGTACTGCGGACAGACCATGAGACAGACAGGGTACTGCGGACAGACCATGAGACAGACAGGGTATGGCGGACAGACCATGAGACAGACAGGGTACTGCGGACAGACCATGAGACAGACAGGGTACTGGGGACAGACCATGAGACAGACAGGGTACTGGGGACAGACCATGAGACAGACAGGGTACTGGGGACAGACCATGAGACAGACAGGGTACTGGGGGCAGACCATGAGACAGACAGGGTACTGGGGACAGACCATGAGACAGACAGGGTACTGGGGACAGACCATGAGACAGACAGGGTACTGGGGACAGACCATGAGACAGACAGGGTACTGGGGACAGACCATGAGACAGACAGGGTACTGGGGACAGACCATGAGACAGACAGGGTACTGGGGACAGACCATGAGACAGACAGGGTACTGGGGACAGACCATGAGACAGACAGGGTACTGCGGACAGACCATGAGACAGACAGACAGGGTACAGCGGACAGACCATGAGACAGACAGACAGACAGACAGGGTACAGCGGACAGACCATGAGACAGACAGACAGGGTACAGCGGACAGACCATGAGACAGACAGACAGGGTACAGCGGGCAGACCATGAGACAGACAGACAGGGTACCGCGGACAGACCATGAGACAGACAGGGTACTGGGGACAGACCATGAGACAGACAGGGTACTGGGGACAGACCATGAGACAGACAGGGTACTGGGGACAGACCATGAGACAGACAGGGTACTGGGGACAGACCATGAGACAGACAGGGTACAGCGGACAGACCATGAGACAGACAGGGTACTGGGGACAGACCATGAGACAGACAGGGTACTGGGGACAGACCATGAGACAGACAGGGTACAGCGGACAGACCATGAGACAGACAGACAGGGTACAGCGGACAGACCATGAGACAGACAGGGTACAGCGGACAGACCATGAGACAGACAGACAGGGTACAGCGGACAGACCATGAGACAGACAGGGTACTGCGGACAGACCATGAGACAGACAGGGTACTGCGGACAGACCATGAGACAGACAGGGTACTGCGGACAGACCATAAGACAGACAGACAGGGTACAGCGGACAGACCATGAGACAGACAGGGTACTGCGGACAGACCATGAGACAGACAGACAGGGTACAGCGGACAGACCATGAGACAGACAGACAGGGTACAGCGGACAGACCATGAGACAGACAGGGTACTGGGGACAGACCATGAGACAGACAGGGTACTGGGGACAGACCATGAGACAGACAGGGTACTGGGGACAGACCATGAGACAGACAGGGTACTGGGGACAGACCATGAGACAGACAGGGTACTGGAGACAGACAGGGTACTGGAGACAGACCATGAGACCATAGAAGACAGGGTAATGTACAGACAGTATGTACTATATCTAGATGTACTGTACCTGTAACCTGGTCCTCTGTCTCCTACCCTACTAAAGGCAGCATGAGAAACGAGTCACACCCACGTGATATTGTCATTGAGCTCCCTGCAGTGCAATCTGGGAGTTGTAGTCTCTGCAGAGCACAGGCACCAGAGGGCCAAGTCTGCTGTCTGTGCTCAGTGCTGTGAAGAACTACAACTTCCTCCATGCACTGGGGCATCCGACTGGGGGAAAGACCAGGAGGACGGTGCCTCGGCGGTGGAGCCTGCTATTCGATGCAGCTGACCAGACTGAGCTGAGATGATGTCATCTCCTACCTCGTCCGCGGAGGCTCATTAGCTCAGTCAGACAGGCAGCACCAGCGTCAGTCTATGTGCAGTGCCCACCTGCCCGCTCACCCTGCCACCGGCTTGCGTGCACACACTGAGGCATATTTCCTTTCACTCACGAGGGAACCCACACACTGTCCTGTCAGGCAAATTAGGTGGTCGCAGCCCGCGAGGCCCTTGTGTGGGCGAGGCCTAAGGCAATCGCCTAATTTGCCTAATTAAAGAGCCGCCTCTGATAGACACTATACAGAAACAAATAATATAGACACTATACAGAAAACAAATACATATATATACTGGAATAAGTACAGACATTTTAGACATTATACATGTATCTAAACATATAATTATGTATGCTGTAATTTAATATATATATGCATATATAGTAATATATGCACATATAACAAAATCACACACACACACACACACACCCATATATATATATATATATATATATATATATATATATATATATATATATATATATATATATATATATATATAAATAAAGGGTACTCCGGGTACTCTACACAGTACACAGTACAGGCAATATTAGGCAGTGTGTGGAAAACCAATCTATACTGAGATGGGTGCTGTAATGTACAGTGAGGTACAGGCAATATTATGTATTTGTAAATTTGATATATAATTATGATGGGTGTTGCAAATTGTGCACAGAATATTAGGCATTTAATAAAAAAACAAATATATTGATATGGGTGCTGTAATGTATAATAGAATGATTATTAGTCATTATTTGAAAATTAGATATATTTTGAGATTGGTATTGTACAGGAAATATTAAACACTATGCAGAAATCATATATATATATATATATATATATATATATATGGATGGGTGCTGTACTGTACTCTCTACTATACAGGAAATATTAGCCACTATACAGAAATTATATATATATATATATATATATATATATATATATATATATATATACTGTATTATACAATTATACAGTAGAGACAATATTAGGCATTATACAGAAATCTGATATATTGCAGGAACAAAGCGCTGTTCAAATCTTTCCAGTGTATAGGCAAACCTTTTTTTGGAAAAAAAAAGAAAAATAGAAAAAAAAATTGAAACTTTGACCTGTGCCAATGTGTGAATTAATAAATAAATAAAATGCCACACCTTATCCAAACATAGGTGTAGTCAATCAAATCCTTATACAAACAAAGTGTATAGTGAACAATCCTTTGGATTAAAACACCCCTTGTCTAATTTTGTAAATTTTGTTACTTGGTTACCTTTATACCTTTGTTAACTACCGTAAGATATTCATATTCATATAACATATGTTAATGAGGAAATATATGTTGTGTTAATGACTGTCTTGAACAATTGCTCTTTTTGTTAAAAACTATTTATAAAAAAAAAAAAAGGAAAAAAAAAATAAAACACCCCTTGTCTAGCTGCTGAGTATAATGCATTATTGTGGCTTTTATACTACTTTTTTTGTTAAAAGTGACCAGCACTCTTTTTTACCAGACTCAGACTTTATTATTATAAAGTCAGAGCGCCAATCACTTTTAAAATAAATGTACTTTTTTTTAGAGTGCGGAAGGTCAAGCTAGTCATACCCTTTTAGATTTTATCTAACAGTGCTTATCAGAGTCCTCCTTCCAGTTTGTAGTGTACAGCATAGTGTATAGATTTCCCCATCCATGCACATGGACCCTTCCATTTTTCAATAGAAAGATGATTGGTGGGAGGGGGCCAACAGGGGCACCTACAAACAAACTTCTCCCCAGAGCAAGAGGTAAGGGGAAATCTTCCAATAGGGACATCTATTCTGGTGACAACTTTCCTATGGGGATCCCCCTCACTCTGGGAGAGGTACTCTAAGTTCCTATTGTGTCTCTGGTAGAGGAAGGGAAATTTTCCCCAATGTTTCTCAGCAAAAAAAAAAAAAAGAAAAAACTGTCAAGGGTTTTAACTATTCTCTACTGTATCAAAACAAATTGCTATACTTTAAATATAACCGATCATTCATTTTAAAGAAAAAGAAAAAATAACATGACACCAGCCACAGTGAGGGATATCTACTAACACTGGAACATGCTAAATCTGGCGCTACTCTGCACAGAAATCAATCAGCTTCCAGGTTTTTATTGCCAAAGCTTAATTGAACAAGCTGACGTTAGAAGCTGATTGGCTAACATGAACAGCTGCACCAGATTCTGAGTGCACCAGTTTTATTAGTAAATCTCCCCCATTAGTGCTACACACGCTAATTTTTATTTGATGTTAATAAAAATGACTGTTCCGTGTCCATTTTATACCCTATAGAAGGTGTATGCGGGACAACAAAAAAGGAAACCGTAAATGTGGATTTCATGGCATCCTGAGGGTGTTGTATATACTGTGTACAGGACAACACTAAAAAAATCTTTGGTTGTGCAATTCATTCATTGTTTTTCCCATTAGACTGCATAGAGCTTGAGGCTAAATTACAAGCAGTCTAGTTACATGCAACCAGCTCAGGTGAATATGATGAAGATGGGCAGGACAGTTACAGAGGAGGATACTGCAGCACCACTCTTCTTAGTGGGGCACAGTAAGAATAAAACAGTTTTTCTAAGTTCTTGAAATCTATGTTCCAGCATGCTACAGGCTGACTCCATACACATGAGATTGTGGCCTGACCCAGCTGAAGACTCTGAGAATGGGCAACTGTCATTGTTTCTTTATGGGCTGCTTTAGGCTGGTTAAACTTTTGGCAGATATTTCCTAAAAACTTTTCTTACAAATATTAAGCAATTATTTTAATTCCATTGATATAGTCTGCACACCGGGCCTAAAAAAGTTCTCCTGGCAGAAAAAAGAAAAAAAAATTGTACAGAGTTTAGATGAGTTTTTCATTTTTACTGCCAGTAAGCTCCAATCAGAAATGTTATGCGTTGAGATAAAAATATGCCTGTAACATCCTAATGTGCATGGACACATAGGATAACATTGAGCGACTTCTACAGGCACTACACAAAACTCCTGTAGAAGCAGCGATTTTTAAGCCAGTGTGCATGGAGCCATTTGCCGCGTACAAATGACTGGACTTTTTGACGGACTTGGTCCGGCGGACAATCCGACCGACTTTACAGCTGAGGTCCGCCGGACTTTCAAACGAACGGACTTGGCCACACACGATCACTCCAAAAGTCAGACGGATTCGAACGTGATGACGTAGAATAAGGAAGTTCATAGTCAGTAGCCAATAGCTGCCCTAGCGTCGGACTAGCACACAGACGAACGGATTGTCCGCTAAAAGCCTAGTCCAGTGGACAAATTTGAAACCAGTCTTATTTCTAGGTCCGCCAGACTTTTGGGAAGAAAAAGTTTGCTGAAGCCCACACACGATCGAATTGTCCGACGGACTCTGGTCCGCCGGAAAGTCTGATCGTGTGTATGCAGCATTAGGGTGACCATTTGCTGTCATATATTTTCACCGTAAGCAGACCTTGTTGCTTCCCTGTCTTTACTGTAATGAGCTCAACTGAAATTTTTGTTTAAAACAGATATATACATCCCAGTTGCATTAAGACAAAAGGTGTACAAAGTCATACACTTGATTTTCTTTAGAACGCAGCCACAGACTGCATAGAAAAGCCTGTTCCCACCATGTATACTGCAGAGAAGAACCCTTGCTCTCTGTGTGGAAGTAATGGTCATTCTGCAACCCCTTGAAGGGCCAGCAGGCACCGGCTCTAAGGGGTTAACCTGAATGTTCCCTTGGGCTTGATTACAGGGTGGGTTCTGGACATTTAGATAGCAGGGCATGCTGCTGTTTCTTATAAAGTCCAGCACTGCATTTGCTGATTGATAATGTGGGTGGCAAATGCTAAGCGTAAAATATTTGAATGCAAAATGTAAATGAAAAATAATGGTCTGATTTACTAAAAGAGAGTTGAGAATGTTAACACGATAAATTGTATGAATATTCATATAAATTATCTAGTCATGTGCAGATCAAATAAGTAAACAGGGGTTTACATTTCACATGATTGGATAATTAAGGGAATGGTCACAAAATGTATTTTCTGTATTGTGTTTACTAAAGTTTTGCAGACTAAAGTCTTTAGGACTAAATCAATTTTGTATTATAAAGGACTTAGACTGTCCATAAGAAAGCAGATATCTTCCTAAGTAAATCATATTGGGATATGTTTACCCACCCTTGTACAAGTTGCTGTTATGTCTGTCTGAAACTGTGACACAAGAGATTATATGGTACTCTGGATTAGGGATGCACAAATCTACTTATGTTTAATTTGCAGGGGATTCATCAAACCGTGCTCAAATTCAGGAAACCTGAATGTAGCAGTGATTTCTATTGAAGTCTATAGGGGGTGAATCTTGATATGAAATTCTGACAATTTTTAAAGCTAATAGACAAGCTGTTGGCAAAAAAAGAGCACAGGGAACTGGGCCATGGAGAATCTTTAACAAAAATATGTTTTCAAAAATTCAGTACAGCAATGAGGGGGTCCTTTTATTGTGAATTTGAGGGCAACGTGGGGCAACATCAATCTTTTTAATTGCTTTAGTAGATACCTTTAAACTGTATGTGGTGTTATGGAACAGTACAATTTTGAAGGATAGCATCACCGACACTGTATTCTGGCATCATATATTTTGAATATGTAATTGAGTTTTTAACTTTTACATTTAGCTTGGCTTAAACATAGTAGCAGCACTCCAACCTGATTCAATTCACTATGAAAAAAGGCTTGTTTTAGGTAGTTAAGGCTGCAAACCCTGATTTTCTTTTATCAAGCATTAATAGCCCTGAATTGACTGGTAAAAGTAGCAGCCATAATAGGTCTAAAAGCTTTAGGAAAGTTTACTCATAAAAAATAAAGCTAAATCCCTCAACCTTGTACAACTTGGCTAGTATCAAAACAGTTAATAAATACAGTTTGTAAGCTTTTTCCACCATACCACACTGTGTTAATAAAAAGTCAAAACAGAGTGTACATAAACACTTAAAAACCACAATCCCACATCCCCTATTTCAGTATCCCCAAAATATTAAAAATTCTGATTTTAGCTGTGTATGGTTGCAAGTGACTAGCATCAGGGCAGTACATCAGCACCTGAACAGGCATTAAATAAAAAGAGACAAAGACACATTATATCTTGCAATAAATATTATAGTGTATTATCTAAGGGACTGTAGCCATAAATATTGTTCAATGACTGAACAGTATATTGTATAAGCAGCTTGGTTAGGCTGCAATAAAAGATGGAAAGAAGAGGCCAGTTTTAACTTGAAATCAAAATTCGAGTATGCTATTTGAATGACAATAGCCACAAATTTTGTTCAGTGACCGGACAATATTTAAGCATTTTGGTTAGAGTACAATATAAGAGGGAAAGACAAGGCAAGTTTTATCTTACAACAAGAATTCGATTATGTTATTTGAGAGACAATAGCCACACATATTGTGCAGTGGCTGGGCGATAGGTAAGCACATGGGTTAGGCTGCAATATGAAAGGGAGAGACAAGCAATGTTTTATCTTGCAATGCAAATAAGAGTATAATGTTTGAGAGATAATAGCCACATTTATTGTACAGAGGCTGGACAGTATATAAGCACCTTGGTTAGGCTGCAATATAAGAGGGAGAGACGAGCAATGTTTTATCTTTCAGTATAAATTAGAGTGTAATATTTGAGAGATGATAGCCACAAATATTGTACAGTGGCTGGATAATATGTAAGCAGCTTGGATAGGCTTTGCAGGTTCTGTTTTGCAACAAAAATCACAGTGTATTTTTTGGGAGGCAATAGCCACAAATCTTTTCCAGAGCCACAGCTTTATTCAGGAACACCAGAATAGGCCATAAACTTCCCTGCAGCAAGCATTATAGATTTGGCAGCTGAGGTCTAGCTGCAGAAATATTGTGTGGTACCTTTAGAGTGACTGGGCACTGGAATAGGCCACACATTGTGGGAAGAAAAGAAGGATTTACCCTACAGCAAACATTGCAATTTTGGCAGCTGAGGATCAGCTGTAGAAAGTTTGTGTGGCACCTTAAGAGTGCTGGAGCACCATAACAAATTAGGAGAGGTGGTCTGGAGCTGGTTTTAGGTGTAAAGCATAAATGTGACAATTAAAAGTTTAGTCTGTAACATTAGCAACTGGAGTTTTATAGTCATTGATAATACAAGACTGGTTAATTTTAATGAAATTGAGCTGGTTCATACTGCCAGGGGACAGGGAAATTTGTTTCTTTATAACAAAGCCTCCTGCTGTGCTGAAGATCATTTCATTGCATATTGTGCAAGCTCAGTTGTCTAGCCTGGACACCCAATAGTCCATGGGGTTATCACTACCTAGAGTGTCTTCATCAGCCTTGGACCAGATGTAGTCTGCCTTTGAGTGCTGCCCACAGCCAGGCCTGACCATTGTGGTTAAAAAAACTTCTGAAAAGTGGCACTGGGGTGACCATCACCACTGCTGCTCCTCCTTCCAGGGATCAGAGCATCAGAGATGCGTTGGTCATCAGAAGGTATACTTCCACCATTAGAAAATGAGGCAAAAAGGCTTTTACACAGCAACTCCTCAAAGTGCCACATTTTGGGCTCCCACTGGGATGCAGGCAGTAGATCAGCAATTTTACCCTTGTATCAGGGATCGATATGGGTGGACACCCTATTTTGATTCCTTTTGTTGATGACCCAATTCCTGGAGTCCTTATACAGGCATTTGGGTATAAAATACATTAATCGGCACAAATTGCCTAAAGTAGAGGGCATCTTGTTCTCATTCTTGCTGAGGAAAACACTGTCCTTAACAATCTCACCCCAATCATGTACAATCCCCGTGGTTTGGGAGGGGTGAAACATTTCCCTAGAAGCAATCTCCATATGTTCCTTACTGCCAGCACCCAAACTCTGCCCCTCCACATATTCCTCCTCTGCTGCACAGGAATGGAGGCATTGAGCAAAGGCAAAAGCAGTAGACAAAGAACCTGAGACAGCCACAAATCAGGCCATGCAGTGTGTGCTTCAGAAGGAACATGAGGGGGAATGTATCCCTAATCACTGCTTTGTTATAGGTTACCATTTTGGTCGCCTCTTCAAAAGGTACCAAAACACTGCAAGTGTCCTGAATGATGACTCAATTTGGTAAAAAGAATCCCTGCTCCCCAGAGCCTGCTCTTATATGATATTCAAACAGGTACTCATTGATGGCTTGTTGCAGCATGGCCAAGGTTTATTGCCACAATCATTTAGTGCGTAGCTCCCAACTGTCCCTGATTTTGAAGGACTGTTCCTGATTTGGAACAAAGTCCCTCTGTCCCTCTTTCCTCCTGATTTGTCCCCCATTTGTTCTGATCTATATAGTTGTATATAAATGTACTTTTAATCTTTCAAAAAGTGTTTTCCAGTGCTAAACCTTTCATCTATTTTCTAAATTGCTGCATTTGTACATTTCAAAAGCAAGTATAAAGGAATAGTAGTAGTAAAACAAAAAAACAACAACAAAACACTTTTGGGTTTAAATAATAATTTTTTGTACAATTCTCCTTTAAGGGGGTGTGTCCTATGCCTACATACCTTTGCTAGTAGGTGTCCCTCGTTCCATCTCAAAAACTTGGGTGGTATGTTTAATGCAATATAGTACAAGATAGCACCATATAGCAACACAAAATGCACTTGAAATTGCACTGAAAGTGCACTTGGAAGTGCAGTCGCTGTAGATCTGAAGGAGACATGCAAGGAAAATAAAAAACAGCATTTTAGCTTGCACATGATTGGATGATAAAATCAGCAGAGCTTCCCCTCATTTCAGATCTACCTCAGATTTACAGCGACCTCACTTCCAAGTGCACTTTCAATGCAATTTCAAGTGCACTTTGCACTTGTAGTTTGCACTTGTAGAGCAAATGCCTTTTGTAAATAACCCCCATTCTTCCCATACTGACTGTCAGCTCTCCTTAACTTCTTCTACCCATAGGGGTTTATTTACTAAAGCTGGAGAGTGCAAAATCAGGCTCACCTCTGCATAGAAACCAATGAGCTTCCAAGTGTTATTGCCAAAGCTTAATTAAATAAGCTCCGGTTCGAAGCTCACTGGTTACCATGCACATCTGCCCCAGATTCTGAGTGAACCAGTTTTAGTAAATCTACCCCATAGTGACATATGGCTGTTGTAAACCTGTTCTTTTAGAGAAGGGGCTCATACATAGGAGAGCCTTCATTATTGGCCATGATAACCCTGCTGACCACAGTGAAAAGATTAGGCAGCACATTATGGCTACAAAGAATTTGGGACCACACTTATTTTGAATCTGCTGGATATGCCTCAAACCCATGGTTCTAGGGAACCTTAACTTCCACCCTATTTAGTATTCTTACCTCTATTTCACAGAAATAGGACAACTCACATCCAACAAGTTAAAGGCAAGAGAAAATACTGCATGGAACTTAGGACATGATTTTGAATCATTGGACTGTCTATGGCCAACCATAACAAATATGGTGATAATGAGATAGTTTATCTGCTATGTGCTGAAATGTAGTAAACCTTAAAATGAACCCATGCTATATCCATGTAGGACAAAGCAACAGGCTCACTTCAGTGTTGGTCTTACCAACAGATTCTGAGCTTTTCATTGCACTTCCATCACTAAGTTTGGCCTCCAGCAGTGAGGGAAAGAACTTAGTGATTAGCCCCTCAGGTGTCCGGGGCTGTCACATGCGGGCTGGAAAAAATCCTCAGCCTTGTGTAAGTTCCAAGTCACAATTTAATACTTACACAATTCTCTTCACTTCCAGCAGTATGGGTGAATATTTACAACTGGCAGGGCCGACATTCAAGTGAACCTGTTGCTTGGCTGTGATGGCCAAAGTGTGTGTTTGCTTAAGTCTGTGAATTTAAATGTTTCTGGCAGTCACAAATCATTTGTGGCCAGTGCCACTTAATGCTTTGAGACAGCTTAGTGAATGCGGAGAATGAGTTAGGTGAATGCGGAGAATGCGCTCTTGGGTAGTTGGGAAACCATTTATTTTTTTATCTTCAGCCTTTTTTTCTCTCTCAGGCACCTATTTATTTGCACATCAAACCCTTTCCCCCTTAAAAAAGTGAACCACAAAATAGAATATTTAAATCTATTCAGTCATCACCTTCCAGCTCCAGAGTGATTAATGAACAAGCCTTCCATTGAACACCCCATCTTTACCCAAATAATGCGCTGCTTTTGAAAGGTTTTTCATCTTCCTTTTGAAGTACAATTGCTGAAAATTAAGATGCGTCCAGAGCTGTCATTAAAACATAAAGTAATGAAGGCTAATAAATATTCCTGTCACCCCACAACGATGTCTATTCCTCTTTCAGACCCCGAGTGTGTTTCGTATAAGGAGATCAAACATGAGGGTTGAAGCTGAGGAAATCTGGGATTCCAGCACAATGCATCCCAGGTAATGTGAAAGTGACATATTGCCGCTGCAGAAAACTATGACACCGAGAATTGATTGTGTAAATATTCAGGCCGGTAAACCCAACTGACGCTGATCATTTGCATAATGTTTTAGCGGTAAGTGCTTGTGGCTTAGAAATATTACACTTAAGTCTGCTGCACAGATTGTTCTGTTTAACTGCAATGTGGTTTAGCAACATTTTTTCTTACCTAGGAACTAGCGTGCATTTAAATATTGGTGTCCGCACATGTGTTAAGTATTATTTTTTAAATTCTCTTTGTAAATTGTTAAATAATAATGTATGAAATAATAATGCAAAGTCTCTTTAAAGAGAACCTGTAATTTTCCCGCAAAGCAACAGGTTCACTTTAATGTAGACCTCCCCATAAGCATTTACTTTCCTGTCTTTTTGTTCATCTACCAGGAGTAAATGACAAGATCTGGGTAAGCTAAGAGTACCTGGGATCATAGCTTACACAGGACTATGGGGTCCCTGTGTGAGAGTGCCGACAGGTCAGGAGTAGGGATGAGCTTGGGTCCAGCCCCAGGTTCAGTCCAAACCCATGTCTAACCAAACCTTGAAGGCAACTGTTAGTGTCGGGCCAATAAACTGCACCAGAAGATTTCCCACCCCACAGCTACACATACACAAAAGAGGAAGATGCTCATTTCTTAATTGACCTAGTATGGTCATATGGTCTTATTAGATCAATGTCATTGAACCTGGGGCTTGGGTTCAGCCCCAGGTTCAGTCCAAACCCATGTCTAACCAAATCCTGAAGGCAACTGTTAGTGTTAGGCCAATAAGCTGCACCAGGAGATTTACCACCCCACAGCTACACATACACAAAAGGGGAGATGTTTGTGTCTTAATTGACCTAGTATGGTCATATGGCCTTATTAGATCAATGCCATTGACCTAGTATGGCAACATGGTCCTATTAGGTCCAAGCCATTGACCTAATATGGCCATTTGGCCATATTAGGTCAATGATGTCATGAGAACCCCCCATCCCCCCTCCATGTGTGCATGCGCAGCTGCAGGCAATGCAATCAGCCACTTGAAATTCATTGGACTGACACTGACTGCTACCTTCCTGGTTTAGACTGAAACCAAGCTAATCCCTAGTTCAGAGCTGTCATATAGTGTGAGTTGCATGCTTCCAGCAGAAATAGCAGCTGCTTTCTTTGGATCTGGCAACGAAAGAAGAACCTGGGACGTGTGCTGTGCAACCTCTTTGCAGCCACTTCTTGTCTACATGCAGCTCAGTCATAACTGCATGTCATTTCTAGGGGTGGGTTTCCTATACATGTGTAATGTGTGTTGATGGCCACATGCAGGGGAGGGCTGGCAGCCTTAGGCCTGGGGGGCAAGTCCAGTCACGTGGCCCATTGAACTACAGAATCGGCTCACAATCACCAGTGCCTATCAGAGCAGCCTCACCAGTGTCCATCAGTGCAGCCTCACCAGTGCCCATCAATGCAGCCTGATCAGTGCCCATCAATGCATCCTGATCAGTGCCCATCAATGCAGCCTCACCAGTGCCCATCAATTCAGTCTGTTCATTGCTTGGGAATTAGAGAGGAGAGTCGCCGGATTAGAAACAAACGGACAGTGTTTTGTTTTTTGTTTTTTTTAAAAAGGCAGAAGTTGTACTTTGTGCAAAATGTAGGGGCAGGGCCAGGGGGGGTCATGGGCAAGGCCTGACAGGGGGCTGTTGCTTTATTTGGTCCGGGGGCCGTGGGTGTTGTCAGTCCGCCCCTGGAAAGCAGGGCACGCCAGGGAGTCTGGACCCATGTACCTGGCTCAGGCTGCAAGTTTACTTGACCCCAAGACAGGAGCATCACACCCCCAGGATCGGAGAAGGCTGTGCAAGGACCTGCTGAACTGGCACAGACAGCTTCCATTGCTGAGGTGAGAGATATTGACACCAGCAGCAGAACCCCACATCCCATCTACCCCCCATAAAGACCCTATTTACCCTGCCCCAGGCCAGTGCCCACCTAGTAGCCTAAAAATAGCCCTTAACACTGTGGGTCCTGCTGGGAGCTGGCCATGGCCTGTAGATCCTGCTGGGAGCTATCCATGGCCAGCAGGACCCACAGGCTAGCGGAACGCACAGGCCATGGCCAGCAGGCTCCCTGCTGTGGGTCAGTGGGTGGGTGGCTGGCCTGGCTCCCTGCTGTTAGAAAATGTCCCCTCCAGGTCCCATTAGAGACTACAACAGAGGGAGGAGCCAGGTGTCACGGTCGTCACTTCCGGTCGCGGCCGAGACCGGAAATTTCTTTGTTTATCTATTTGCGAGTGCTACTACGAACTGTAAGTGTGGATGTTGTTTTAATGAAGTATTGTATATTACGTTCTACACATGGGAGTCCCCCCTCTTGTCTCTTTTATCATCCGGTTTATGGTTGGCGAATTACCTTATTAACGGGCTGGTAATACGAGGAGAAGGAAAAGTCAGCGGGTCATCTGTATTACGTTTGATTTGGCCATTGATGGTCTCCATTGGAGGTGAGAGGCTGGGGGAAACAGGTGGTGCACAAATTTAGCACTGAATCAATGGTGGACTGTCACATTATCTGGAGCTGCTAAAGCCTGTATTTCACTGCATGGATTTACCATAGGATCACATTATATAGATTGGAGCCTGCACTGCACTGTTCGGCTGTGTGGTCTATGAACTGTTTGCACTTTTTTGCATTTTTTATGAACACTGCTGCTAATTGGAGATTGCACATTATTGATCATCTGTGTGGTCTATGGAATTTTTTGCACTTTAATTTAGGTCACAATATATTGCATTTTGCACTTTATTGATTGTATTTTATTGCACAGGATTATTTTATGTATGTCTTTTTATATTGTTTTGCTGATTTGCACATCCATTTTTTGCACATAGGTTTAATCTATATATATTTTTTCATTTTTTATTTTGTAGTGTATGAGTAAGTGGGGTAGCGCTGCATATTTCTGTCAATGTACAACAGAGTCTAATGGGACCTGGAGGGGGGGGGGGGGGCTCTTACTAACAGCATAGCTACCAGCTGTCCCTAATTTTGAGGGACTGTCCCTGATCTGGAGAAATGTCCCTCTGTCCCTCTTTCCTCCTCATCTGTCCCTCATTTTGTCCTGATCTATATGAATGTATATAAAATGCACTTTTTAATCTATGAAAAAGTGTTCCCCACAGCTAACCCTTTCATCTGATTCCTAAATTGCTGCATTTGTAATCCCAAAAGCCAATATAAAAAGAAAAGTATTGGTACTACTTTGGGTTTAACCAATCTTGTTTTTTTGCACAATTATCCTTTAAGGGGGCATGGCAGGGTGTGTGTCCTATGCCTGCACACTTTTGCTGATAAGTGTCCCTCATTCCCATTTCAAAATATTGGGAGGTATGTAGCAGTGTCCACTGACAGAGAGGGGCAGGCTGACAGAGAAGGGTGGGCTGATAGAGAGGGGATACACTGACAGAGAGGGCATGCGCTAACAGAGGGGATACACTGACTGTGGGGGGGTAGATGAGAGAGAGAGACCTGAGAAGATACACATCGCGCCAGGCAGAGAGGCGGGACTCTTGCAGCAAGTGGTTGCAATCACCCACAGACCAGCCCCGCCGCCCACACATGACCCTGTTTGGCCAATCACAGGGCGCTTGCATGGACTACAGCTCCCAGAATGCCACAACGTAGAGACCTTCTTATAGAATACCCTGTTGCTGCCATGCCCATGGCCCGACTTCCTCAGAGAAATAAAAAGTAAAGATCGCCAGCGGGCGGCCGCCAGCCGTTTTGCATATAAGTTGGGATGGCCTGGGGGGAAATTGCCAGCCTGCCCCTGGCCACATGTACTCTCCATTGGAAGCCCATGAGACAGGGTGACAACACACTGTATTGAAGAGATAATGCGTGCTGCAATGGTTCGCAATGGATGGTGCCATTGTTCTTATCCTAGGAATCATAAAAATCACCAGCACAGCATATGCTCAAATTTATTAGTGCAACAATCATTCCTCAAGCAAACAATGCCTGGGAAGCGCTGAGTGAGCATGCTCCCAGCACAGAATAGTGCATGTGCACAGTGGTTAGCACTTCTACTTTTCAGCAGTAGAGTCATCAGTTTGAATCCCAACTATGACACTACATGGTGTTTGCATGTTCTCCTTGTATTTGATGCATTCCCCTTCCACTCCAAAGACATACTGGTAGGCAGGAGCGTATTTACCAGGAGGCAAACAAGGCGTTTGCCTGGGGTGGCATTTTTTAGGGGGTCAGCATCTGTACTGGGATGATTGCTGTAGGCATAACCCCAGTATCATTTTTTAGAACCGGTGGTTGTATTTCTTGTACGAGCAATCAGAGTGGCATACTAGCCACTCAATTGCGATTACAAGCAGCGGGAGGGACGTCCCCCCCACCTGCCGCCTTCTCCAACTCTCTCGGGCTCTCCCGTCCCACCGGAAGACCCAAGTGACCAGCCGGTGCTTCCGCCAGCTGGCTGGAAAGTCAAGCAAATCCGGGATCAACTTTGCTCAGCTGTGCATAACAGTAAACCAGAAGTGATAACATGACATCACTTCCGGATTACTCGGGAACCATCTGCGCCAGTTTCAAAAAATTGCTGTCACAAGGAGGTTTTCATTCCTTGTGACAGCAATTAAAGTAATTCAAAAAATGAAAGCAACAGTGTAAAAAAAAAAAAAAAAAAGTGCCCCTGTCCTCCCATTCTCACACAAACATTGATGATCCCACACATAAGGTATCACCATAAATATGAGATCATGGGCAGTAATTCTAGCATCAGACTTCCTCTGTAAATCTAAAGTGGTAACCTGTAAAGGCTTTTAAAACTTTGCCTATGGATAGTAAAATTAAAGACATTTGCCGCCATTGCACGGGTGTGCGCTAATTTAAAGTGGCTGGAGTGGGACAAATTTAAATGGAAGGTGGGGGGGTACCCATGTTTAGTCTTGCCTAGTGCAGCACAAAACCAAAATACACCAGAAGCTCAGTATGGGCACCATTCAGAGAATGCTTTGCAAAACATTTTCTGATTGGACAAGGTGGAGGGTGTGTCCCTAACCCGCTTCTCCACATCTTCCAATCAGAGAATGCATTGCATTCATTCAGAAAATCCAAAGCAGTCTCTGAATGGTGCCCTTGCTGACCCCCTATGTTCATAATACAGTAGGGCAAGGAAGTGTCTACTTCAGTAATTGAGGATTCAGGTCAGTGGAGGCTTTCTATGGTCTCTGCTTCAACACCTGCACCCCTCTCCAGCACAGGTCCCCCTGTGCTGGAGAGGGTCATCGTCCCTGTTATTGGTTGTTCAGAACACTGATGTCTTAACAACCAATAATGCTTGTCCAAGCATTCATAGGAGGATGAAAGTCTCCATTCAGGCCTGCTTTGGCTCCTGCCTTGCTGCTACAGCCTTACAGTGGTAAAGGTGGACTCTGATATAAGGGGGACTGATAAGGATGCTGATGTAATGGAAAGTCCAATGGGGACCCTGATGCAAATGAGGGCTCTGACTGGGACCCTGATTTAAGTAGGAATCTGATGGGCACCCTATTATAAGAGGAATTCTGATGGGATCCTTGATGTTTGAGGGACTTCAATCAGAACCCTGATATAATGAGGACTCTGATGGGAACCCTGATATAATGGGAACTCTGATGGGGACCCTGATGTAGGGGGACTCTCATGGAGATCCTGATGTATGGAGGACTCTGATGGGTACCCTGATGTAGGGGGACTCTCATGGAGACCCTGATGTATGGAGGACTCTGATGGGTACCCTGATGTAAGGGGGACTCTGGGGATCCTGGGGAAAGGAGGAACTCTGATGGGGACTCTGATGCAAGGGAAACTCTGATGAGGACCCTGATGTAAGTTAGGACTCTAATGGGGACCCTGATGTAAGTTAGGACTCTGATGGGGACCCCTGATGTAAAGAGGACTCTGATGGGGACCCCTGATGTAAAGGAAACTTTGATGGGAACTCTCACTAATGTTTTTCTATTTGGTTCTGAATAATAAATTGCTGATTATAAAAAAGTAAGTTATTCCTTTACATTTGTATTATTATTTTTTTTAATAAAACAGTTTTTTAAGACCAGAAGTATTTGTAAAATATACCATCTATATGCTCTAGTACTGAGAAGTTTGGAGACTCCTGGCATAGGTTATATTTTTGTTGTAGAATTATGTCTCTTGCTAAAACGTTCTGTGTAAAGGGTATAGAAAAACTTTGCAGAACACTACTGATCACTTACACTAATGACAGACATATGCCTTTTCTGCGTGTAATGGGACTAGGGTTTGAAAAAATGGTCATTATTACTTTTAAACAACTGAACTTGAAAAGAAAGAAAAAGAAAGAAAGTTTAAGTTGAACTAATTCATCATTGTCTTTTCTTGTGTTCAAGGTCTTACAGAACAATTATGATCAGATAAAAGGGCCAATGATGTAGCAATTTCCTTGAGATGACAAATGAAGATGAATGTCTCCTGCTTAATTAGATAACATTTACCAGTTTTAAGAGTCCAAGGGAACTGCCTCTAAATTCAAGAGCTGCTTAGTGAATTCCTTCTATGCTGATTCAAGATCTCCTCATATGTAATGGAAGCGATTACTAATAGGGTTGCTGATGTGTTCGCTTCGCAACAGTTTGGCCAAACAGGCCGAAATTCTGCAAAAAGCCAAATCTGAACACCATAGAAGTTAGCGGTGACTGAATTCCGGTGGGCTGTA
Source organism: Lithobates pipiens (assembly GCF_037356315.1). Classification (NCBI taxonomy): domain Eukaryota; kingdom Metazoa; phylum Chordata; class Amphibia; order Anura; family Ranidae; genus Lithobates; species Lithobates pipiens. Next base: position 466,743,612 of record NW_027507718.1, on the reverse strand, counting down.
CATTCCACATTTCCACTGTTCAATTTTGGTCAGTAACTTCACCTGTATTTCCTGGTGGTTAATTTAAATCACCTCCTTAGAACCTGTCATTTAGTGGTGGAGTATGTACAGATCAGTGCCATTTGACTGACATGGGTTACATGGCAGGACACCATGACTGACATGGATTACCTCGCTGGACACCATGTTTGACCATGGACATTTTCTTGACACTTTATTTTAAAAGCTGGTAGGTTGGTTTGCATGTGAGCTTTATTTAATTTAACGATTTTTAATTTGGTGTGCCTGTTTTTTTTCCATTAAACTCTAACAATGTGTAGGCTGGAAGGAGGCCAGGTGGTAGGCATCCCCAAGGGAAGGAAGAATACCTATAGCAGTTGGAGTTGCAGGAATTGTATTGTCAAGAACATTCCAACATACAGTAACAGAGTCTGTGCAGTGACTTAGTATTGGCGGCCACACTCACAGATGAATATTCAGTATTTGCGGGAGAGATACTTGGAGACTGACAGCACCTAGCACAGGGGGCAGCTGGTAGGCAGTAAGCAGTGAATATACCTTGTCCCCAAAGTGAGAGACACCATTAATGACACAGAGCAATGACATCATCATACATACCTCCCAACCATCCCTGGATTTGATGTAAGTCCTGGAGTCCCAGCAAATCGAGGTGCGGCACAGTGGTGTAGTGGTTAGCACTCTCACCTAGCAGTCGCTGGTTCAAATCCCAACCCCAACACTACCTGCCTGGAGTTTGCATGTTCTGCCTGTGTGGGTTTCCTCCGGGTACTCCAGTTCCCTCCCACACCCCAAAGACATGCAGGTAGGATAATTGGCTTCTGTCCAAAATTGGCCCTAGTATATGAATGTGAGTTGGGGACCTTGGATTGTGGGTTTCTTGAGTGTAGGGACTGATGTGATTGTGCAATGTACAGGGATAGGGACAATTGTAGACGCTCACTCAGGTTGGACTGGATGGACTGGTGTCTTTATTTAAGCTTACTAACTATGTAACTTCCCAAACACCACTTTTTCATTCAATGAAGTGCATCCAATCACACATTTCCCATTCTATTAAATATGGGTAATAAGTCCCCCATCATGTCTGGGAGGCCAACAAGAAAAGGCAGACATTCCCATGCCATTGTGAGGAGGCCAGCAGCCTCTGTGTTCACAGACAAAGGTGGACGTGGTCCACCCTCAGGCAGGGCACATTTGTCTTTGTTTAATGATGCTGCCCATGCTATCCAGCCACAGCATGCAGAGGTGGATGACTGCTTACTAAATCATCCTCATCATCCTCTATGACCCAAGCTGACACTAGTGCACAGTCCACTTCAGCTGCCAAAAGGAAGGTGGAAGAGCGCAAAGTCTCTAACATCCACCAGCTCCGTGTCATCATGGAGGAGTAGAAGAGGACTCCAGTGGCAACCTGTGAAGCTCTGGTGAACTCCATGCCCAAGAGGGTTAAGGCAGTGTTGGAAAATAATGGTTGCCACACAAAATGTGGACACTTTGGGCCCAATTTGGACATTTTCACTTAGGGGTGTACTCACTTTTGTTGCCAGCGGTTTAGACATTAATGGCTGTGTGTTGAGTTGTTTTGAGGGGACAGCAAATTTACACTGTTATACAAGCTGTACACTCACTACTTTACATTGTAGCAAAGTGTCATTTCTTCAGTGTTGTCACATGAAAGGATCATCGCTGGACCCCGAAGAGATGATCATCCATTGCTAGATAGCAAGAGTGGATTAGCACCACTGGAATCTTTTTTTTATTTTTTGTATTTTTAATAAAGGAATTTTTCAAAAGTGTGTTTGTCTTATTTAACCATTTTTTACACTTTCTTTGTGAAATGGTAGATGTACTTTTGTACCCCCTTACCATTTCAAACAGGGGGGGCGGTATCTGGGGGTCCCCTTGTTAAGGGTTGTGGGGATGAAGCCCTTGTCCCCATCAACATGGGGACATGGTGCTTTGAGGGGTCTGTGACCCCCAAAGCATCCTCCCAATGTTGAGGGCATGTGGCTTGGTACGTCGCTCTCTTATCCCCCCCTCTTTTCCTGCGGCCTGCCAGGTTGCATGCTCGGATAAAGGGTCTGGTATGGATATTTAGGGGGATCCCCACGTCAATTTTTTAAAAAAATTTGATGCGGGGTTCCCCTTAATATCCATACCAGACCTGAAGGGCCTGGTAATTGAATTTAGGGAAACCCCACGCTTTTTTTATTTTTAATTTTTTTATCAATGAATGAATTGTCGGCTCCGTAATACAGAGAACACTCATTGAGTGTTCTCTGTATTACAGGAGCTGACAATTGAAAGTGATTTTAACCACTTCAATACAGGGCACTTAAACACCTTCCTGCCCAGACCAATTTTGAGCTTTCAGCGCTGTCGCACTTTGAATGACAATTGCGTGGTCATGCTACACTGTACCCAAATGAAATTTTTATCATTTTTTTCCCACAAATAGAGCTTTTTTTGGTGGTATTTGATCACCTCTACGGTTTTTATTTTTTGCGCTACAAATAAAAAAATACCGAAAATTTTGAAAAAAAAAATGTTTTTTTTTTTGGTTTCAGTTTCAAAACTTTATAAATAAGTACGTTTTCTCCTTCACTGATGGGCACTGATGGGGCTACACTGATGGGCACTGATAAGGCGGCACTGATGGGCACCAATGATGTGGCACCAATGAAGTGGCACTGATGAGGTGGCATTGATGGACACTGATATGTGGCACTGATAGGCGGCACGGATGGGCGACACGGATGGGCGACACGGATGGGCGACACGGATGGACACTGATAGGTGGCACAAATTGGCACTGATAGCTGGCACGGATTGGCATGGATGGGCGGCACAGATGGGCATGGATAGGCGGCACAGATGGGCATGGATAGGCGGCACAGATGGGCATGGGTGGGCACTGATAGGCGGCACAGGTGGGCACTCATAGGCAGCACAGGTGGGCACTCATAGGCGGCACAGGTGGGCACTCATAGGCGGCATTGGTGTTATACTGTACTAATGGATGCCAATCAGTGCCAAACAATAATGCATGCCAATCAGTGATGCCCATTGTGGGCACTGATTGGCATCCATTATGGGCACTGATTGGCATCCATTGTGCTGACTGGCATACCTGGTGGTCTAGGGAGGATTACCTTTTCCCTGGTGGTCTGGTGGCGTCCCTGGTGGTCCGGTGTGGGCATCCTCGGGGGGGCTGTGCTGATAATCGATCAGCACAGACCCCCCCTGTCAGAGGAGCAGCCGATCGGCTCTCCTCTACTCGCGTCTGACAGACGCGAGTGAGGAAAAGCCGATCACCGGCTCTTCCTATTTACACTGTGATCAGCCATGATTGGACACGGCTGATCACGTGGTAAAGAGTCTCCATCGGAGACTCTTTAGCGAGATCGTAGTTGCCGGGTGTCAGACTGACACCCCACAACAACGATCGCTGCGATGCGCGCCCCCGGGGGCGCGCATCGGCTCATAATCCTGATCACGTCATATGACGTCCGATCAGGATTATGAAACCACTTTGCCACCGTCAATTGTCTATAGGGCGGGTGGCAAGTGGTTAAAATACTTTTTTTCCTTGCGAAATGACACTTTGTGCAGGGACAGTTCTAAGAACGGGAAACATGTGCCCCTTCACAGGCATACTATAGACACCCCCCAGGTACGAAATTTAAAGGAATATTACACTTTTCTTGTTTCACTTTAATCATTATTAAAATCAATGCTCCTGAAAAAACGTCAATTTTTAAAACTTTTTTTTGCAATGATCCATGTCCCCTGGGGCAGGACCCAGGTCCCCAAACACTTTTTAGGACAGTAACCTGCATATTAGCCTTTAAAATGAGCACTTTAGATTTTGAACGTTCGAGTCCCATAGACTTTAATAGGGTTCTAAAGTTCACATGAAGTTTAGGTCTGTTCACAGGTTCTGGTGCGAACCGAACAGGGGGGTGTTCGGCTCATCCTTACTCCCAACACGTTTTGCGTTATGATATATTATAAGTACAAGGAAGCCCAGGTTTTGTTTAACCACGCCCCTTTAAGCCCCTCCCCCCGCTGTTGAGTTTGACCACGCCCACATTTTGCTGCAACACTTCCTTGTTCAAGTGTCCCTCATTCTGAAGTTCAAAAGTTGGGAGGTATGATAATACTGTGCACCGCCGCATTGGCTGAGCAAGTCAGGGGCTTTCATGTGGTATTTAGACCTACAGATGATTGTCTAGAGGTCTCTGTGGGAATCTGTAGAAGTCTTTTCACACTCTCTTAAAGCATGCAGAAGTCTTCCACCCTTGCATTAGCAAACGCTCCAGTACATGTTTGCAGCAAGGAGAACAAAATTACTTTAAAACGTTTTATTATTATTATTATTATTATTATTGTTATTATTATTATACAGGATTTCAATAGCACCAACAGTTTGCACAGTGCTTTACAAAATATAAGGAAGACAATACAGTTACAATACAATACAAGAGGGCCCTAATCATAAGAGCTTACAATCTAATAACTGAAAAAGAACTAAAATAAAATAAAATAAATAAAAGCAAACTGAACCACATTTTGTTTTGCAGTCATTATGTCTATAGGTATAAGCAGGCATCCCCCATAAGTCCTTTTTGGGGACCAGTAAGAGGCAGATATCTCTACAACTGGTCTTTTTGACCTCAGATCGCATATTTAAGAGGTCCTGTCATGCTTTTTTTCGATTAAAAGCGATGTTTACATTCCTTGTAATAAGAATAAAAGTGACACATTGTTTTTTTTTAAAAAAAGAACAGTTTAAAAATAAAAAATAAAAAGTAAAATAAATAAGAATTTTTTTTTTTAAACACACCCCATCCCGCTGAGCTTGCATGTAGAAGCAAACGCATACGTGAGTAGCGCCCACATACGAAAACAGTGTTTAAACCACACATTTGAGGTATCGCTGCGATTGGTAAAGCGAGAGCAATAGTTCTAGCCCTAGACATCCTCTGTAACTTAAAACATGCAACCTATAGAATTTTTTTAAATGTTGCCTATGGAGATTTTTAAGCGTAAACATTTGTCACCATTCCATGAGTGGGCGCAATTTTGAAAAGTGACATGTTGGGTATCAATTTACTCTGCGTAACATTATCTTTCACAATATAAAAAAAATTGGGCTAACTTTACTGTTGTCTTATTTTTTAATTTAAAAAAGTGTATTTTTCCCCAAAAAAGTGCGCTTGTAAGACCGCTGCGCAAATACTGTGTGACAGAAAGTATTGCAACGACTGCCATTTTATTCTCTAGGGCGTTAGAAAAAAATTTATAATGTTTGAGGGTTCTAAGTAATTTTTTAGCAAAAAAAAACAGTTTTTAACTTATAAAAAACAAATCTCAGAAAGAGGCTCGTCCTTAAAAAACAATCCCCCCCCCAGATCAATTATTATCATAGATAGGAGAATTGCAACAAACATGCAGATTCCCGTCTACCTCAGCTCTGGATATACGGAGTAAAGGCCATCTCTGGGCAATGCAGCTGCTAACATTTTTCAAAATGAGTGCTAAATGAGAGATTGTGTGTAAACACCTAATAGGGCTCAGCATTGTATGACTTTCAGTAATAGTGCCATGTGTTTAGAAGGGAGGATTCTGTAAAGGTACATAAGCTGAATCCCACATCTGAGTCTGGTTTTCCTCAACAAGCACGTTAAAGGAAAAAAAGGAAAAATATATGCATCTGTTGTCATCCATCATCCAATCATATGCAAGGAAAAAAAAAATATTTTTAAAACTTCATGTATTTAGCACAGCCCACAACCTTATTCACTAAGCCAAGGGACGATTCACATTACAAAGTGAGCAGGCTTCGCTACTTAAAGAGGAACTCTACCTTTGCTGATAGTAAAAAAAAACTTTCCCAGTGGGTGATCTATGTACATTAAAAGGATTTTAACAAACTTTGTTGTAGATTCCTACCTTTTTGTTATTGTGAAGAAATAGCTGTTTGTTTGTGTGAATCTGTATGGGAGTGGTTTTATAATCATTAGCCAGCTGCTGCACATGCAGGGCTCTAATGAGGTAAGTGTCAGGGTCTGCATTCCTTTAGGCCCCTTTCACAGCGCTAAAGCGCTGAACGTTTTAGTGGCGCTTTAGTGCAGTTTATCGCTTTACAGCCATTTGTGGGGTGCTTTTACCCGCAAAGAAGGGGTTAAAAGCGGCCCTGATGGGCAGGGGCATTTTGGGAGCACATTGTACAGTGCTCCCAAACCGCACCAAAGATGCTGCTTTCAGGACTTTTTCTAACGTCCTGCAAGCGCACCGCCCCAGTGTGAAAACACTTGGACTTTCACATTTGGGCGCCATGGGAGGCAGTTTTCAGGGGCTTTACAGACGCTATTTCTAGCGATAAAATGCCTGAAAACTGCCTCAGTGTGAAAGGGGTCTTAGAAGGGATTTCCTGGAGTATCTCGCTAAAAATGATATTTTTGTAGCAGAGGATGCCCAAAATCTGCCTTGGATTTTAGTGCAGACTTCTGAGAATGTCAGTGAGCCAATTGCACAAGCAGGAAATTACATTTCTAGGGGGTGTAGACCATCTGTGTGCAGAACACCTCCAGGTTGCCATATTGCATTTTACAGAAAATTACAGCTGTTACAGGGATGAAAAGTACGTAAATGTGATTTTTTTTTTATTTACTATTTTTTTCCCAACAAAAGCGGAGTTACCTTTTAAAACATAATGGAAAATAAAAAAAAACTATTCCCATGCTCTGTCTCTTTAAAAAAAAAATCTGCAAGTACATAAAAACACTCTTTGATCCTTCCAGAAATCCAGTGTACTTCTAACTTAATTTAGTGTGCTGACAATTCTGATTCTTCTGCACTGAATTCCCCAGCAGAGCTGTCAGCCATGCCTAGGTCTTGCCTGCTGGACTACAGAACCCCACCACCCTCTCCCGATTTCTGCAACACAAGAAAATGTTCAGTCCAGTAGGGAAAAATAACAAACCTCAGGCAGGGTAATCACACTGTTTAGGATTGCAGGGCAGCAGAGAGGTTGATCTACTAAAGGTAAATAATCTGTGCACTTTGCAAGGTGCAGTTGCCCTCTGTAAGAGCGGTTGCTCTAGTCTAGAGCTTAGTAAATGAGGTAAAGCTTCACTTTGCAAAGAATACCCAATCACATGCAAGGATAATTAAAAAAAAAAAGTTTTGCTTGCACATGATTGGATGATGGAGGTCAGCAGAGCTTCTGATCATTTACTAAGCTCTGGGGCAACTGCACTTTGCAAACTGCACAGTCTATTTGCCTTTAGTAAATCAACCCCAATGTTTTTATCCCACTACCTAAAGTTAAAAGTTCTTGATCTGGCAGGATCAACAAGTATTATTTCATACTCATTGCATTTTTCAAAGAGATGAAACATGGTAATGTAGAAATATACTACTTTTTTTTTTTGCCCAGGCATACATTGGTTTGTATGTGTTTGTTTATATGCTTTTATTGGGTTTTGAGGATTTACATGTGTTTTAATGCACTTAATTGAATGAATATGTTTCATAACAAATATACAGACAAATAATGTGCAGTGGAGCATCCATGCATAGAAGCATGAAGATTCTGGTACATCCTGTTGTAGACAGTTGCTACGGTTTGGAGAAGAGAAATTTTGACTGCATTTTGAAGTTAAAGTGACACTAAACTGTATCCATATTCTCCAAAAGTAACCCATACACAGCCACTATTTAATGGTCCTGTAATCTATTATTTCTGAAATGTGTTTCTTCCTGTGAGCACAAAAAAAACTCTCCTTTTCCCCCTCACTTCCCTTTGTTTGGAACAAGCAGTACACATTAGTTGCAGTGATGTTCCCTGTCTATCTATACCACAAATCCCATAATCCATAGTCCATCTCGGGAGAAAGCAAGGGAGGGTGGCTAGGTTCTTACATATAGTAGGATGATGGAGACCAAATGTAATCACCCTCCAACAGGAAGTCAAATTACAGAAGCAAAAAAGGAATTTGGAGATTTGGAGTTAGCTGGGAGCAATAAAAGGTTGTTTTTTAAAGAGGAAGTAAACCCCTTCAAACCACTTTGACCTACAGGTAAGCCTAGATTAAGGCTTACCTGTAGGTCCAAGAAATATCTCCTAAACCTATATGGTTTAGGAGATATTTGCCCGAAAATGGGCACCGCTGTCTACGGCACATGCGCCGTAGGCAGCGACGCGCAGGCGCACTAAATGCGGCAAGTCCAAGAATGGATTTGCCTAATTTGTCGACTCCCGTGCGCATGCGCGGGAGTGACGTCATCGCGGCTTCGCCGCTGTCATTGGTCGGAGCTGCGAGACGCCACCAGCAAGATGGACGCGGCGGACTACAGGGATCAGCGGCGACTTCGCTGGCTCCTGTGTCAGGTAAGTGACACATAATGAGCTACTATGCGATGCATAGTAGTCCATTATGCTTTACCTTTGCAGGGAAAAAAAGAGGAAGTAAACCCATCAGGGTTTACTTCCTCTTTAAGTTATAACTATATACTAGAATATAATTTTAAACCAAAGTATAGTTTCAATATTAAGTGTACAGTGGAACTTTGGATTTCAAGCATTATCCGTTCCAGGAGAATGCATGTAAGCCAAAGCACTCGCATATCAAATCAAGTTTCCCCAATACCACATGTGGCCAGAGGTGGGGGGTCGCCAGAGAGCCTTGGAAATACTGGGGAACCCAGTGTTTCCGAGTGTTTCCAAGTATTTTCGAGTGATTCCGAAAAAATTCCGAACGGCTCCAAACCGTTTCGAGTGTCACCGGCGCCCCCGCACCTCTGGCCAAATGCAGTACTGCACATCCCATTAGTTTGAATCCTGCTAGTTTTTTGAGACAACACTCTAAAACCAAGTCAGGATTTGCTCATCTTTCAAATTACTTGTTAGCCGAGTTACTCGTAAACGTAGTTTTTACTGCTATCTGGGGCCCTATTAAACAAATTAAATTTCAGTAATAGAAATAAAAATAAAAATCCTTTTAGTAAAGTAGGGGAAGGTTAGAACCCTAAAATAAGGATTGGGGAACATGTGGCAAACACCCTAAAATCGTCTCAGACAATATCATGCTAGAGACCCATCCATCCTTTAATTTTGGTGTTTAGAAAGAGTATTTCCATCATGGAGGGGATCAAATAGAGTTAGGGATCTCTCTAAACGCCTGTACACATGCTTTTATTTTCGGATGTCAATTGTGTTACGGCGACCGATCGTCCGCAAATTTTACCGTTAGTACGGTGCTTACGACAGTCGATTTCACTTTATCGTCAGACAAAACCTGGATGTGCAGATTATAAAATTTTTGTTGGATGTGAACTCGTCTGATTTTCCTTTCATTAGTACAGTTTTTGTAAGGAAAAAAATCATAAGAGCAAGACTATGCATGCTTTAGAAACAAAAGAATACATACAAATCTATTAAACACATTCCCTTAAGGCTGTTAATACCTCATCTGGCTCACCCATCAGTTCCATCCAGGCAGGGTTTATATTCCACTCCATGGAGCGCTTACTCCCCCCTAATTCTACTGACACTGTCACCGGAGAATGGTCCGAGAGACCTCTTGACATGTAGCTTACATTCTTTACCATAAATAATGCCTCCTCATTCCCCAGAACCAGATCAGTTCTGGAGAGTGTGGAGTGTGTCCTGGAAAAGCGCGAGTACCGCTGGGCTTTTGGATTCCGTACTCTCCATATATCCTTCAGTTCAGCCTCCCCCATAAATTGGGACAAACAGTCATCCACTATGGTGCCTATTTGTGTCCCCAGAGGGAACCTATTCAATTTTCGGTCCATGACCATATTAAAGTCCCCCATAACTATCACCGGCACACCCGGCTTATCCAGCACAAACTCCATTCATTTACACAAAATTGTAGTGTTAAAAGGAGGAGGGATATACACATTAATCAGCACATAGGTTCTTTTCTCTATCTTACAAAACAGGAAAATATACCGCCACAGTTCATCAGTATTAATCTGTATGCAGGTGAACATCACCCCAGATCTAATCAAAATGCTCACACCCCGAGTAGGAGGTATGAACAGAATGATACTGTGTTCGAAAATCTCCCCAGCCCATTTGGAGTATGGAGATATTAGTGAAGTGTGTCTCCTGCAGGCAGAGCAGCCCAGCCCCATACATTTTTGCATTTGAGAGAACTGCAGCTTTTTTCCCTGAGTCTCCCAAACCCCGGACGTTCCAGGAGCATATAATTAACTTATTTATCCGTGTACCATTAACCAATTAATATTCCAATAAATATATGTTATTCAATCTCCCCAAAACGAATTGTATAATTTCTATAAACATTGTGCAGTCTTTCTTTGTATTTCTTATTATTCTTCTTAGTGTGCTTTTCCTGTGATATTTTTGTGACCAAATATTACCTATAAAAAAATGTGTTTGTTCTTCATACACCCCTTCAAAAACCTGTCATACTATTCATACCAATTATACCAATCTTACCATCTAATACTCTCTTGTGTCTCACTCACCTCCTCTCTAGGTTTGTATTGGGACTTTCTAATGTGACCTTCCCATGTGTTCACAGCGTCAAATAATATTACGTTCATATTCAAACCCTCCCTTCCCCCCCAAAAAAACATGCAAACCAGAAAAAAAAAAAGAAAACCCCATACCCCTTTGTGAAAAGGAACAATATGCACATTGTGCCCTCTATCCTAAATGCGACCCCCCCCCCCCAACTCCTTAATAATAAAAACTAGTGATGTGCTGTATCCTTGAGTCAATTGTTCTGCCGGTTATACTCACAATTTCTGCCTTCTAAATAAAGCAATCCAGTTCTTCTATAGTTTCCCCTTATGGGTTGTCCACCACCCCCTCAAGAGTATCAAAAAACAAAGTCCCCCCCTAGGGCAGTTACCAGCAATACTGATGGATATAACAATGGGTATGTTACTTTCAGATGTTGTCGTTTATGTTTAATTTCTCCAAATTTAGTTTTTGTAGATCAGGTGAAAAATCTGGGTATATAGATACCCTGCTACCATTATAGAGAATATTACCTATTTCTCTGGCCTTATCTAGTATAGTCACCAGTAGGGATGAGCCGAAAACCCCCCAGTTCGGTTCGCACCAGAACTTTCCAACGGACCCCAAATTCCTACGAACGTTAGAACCCCATTGAAGTCTATGGGACTCGAACGATCGAAATTAAAAGTGCTAATTTTAACGGCTAATATGCAAGATACTGTCCTAAAAAGGGTTTGGGGACATGGCTTCTGCCCCAGGAGACATGGGTCAATGCAAAAGAAAAGTTTTAAAAATGGCCGTTTTGGCGGGAGCACTGATTTTAATGACGATTAGTGAAAAAGTGAAAAAAAAAGTGAAATATTCCTTTAAATATTGTGCCTGGGGGGTGTCTATAGTATGCCTGTGAAGTGCCACGTGTTTACCGTGTTTAGAACAGTCCCTGCACAAAATGACATTTAACGGAAATAACGTCATTTCAAACTGCTTGCGGTTTTAATGTTATATCTGGTTCCTGCAATATGGTTGAAAATCATTGAGAAAAATGGCATGAGTAGCCCTCCCTGCCCATTACCAGCCCCTTTGGGTCTTGTACGGATATTAAGGGGAACCCCATACCCATATTAAAAAAAGGAAATACGTGTGGCCCCCAGGCCCTATATACTCAGAACAGCAGTATACAGGCGGTGCAAACAAGACAGGGACTGTGTAGATTTGTTGTGTTAAGTTGAATCTGTTTGTAAATTTCAACTGGTACATTTTTAAAGTGTAGCTCCAGTCAAAAAAACAATTTTTAAGCTTTTTGAAAAACATAGGGAAGGGTTATCACCCCTGTATAATTTGTTTTGCCGTCCATCTTTTTTCATCTCACTTGCTGTTGTCTCCTTCTGTTTGCAGTAGGAGATGTTTGTAAGTTGGATGTTTGAAAGTAGGGGCCTGCCCTATATGCTCTGCAGAAATGGCGGAACAAGGTGTTGGTTTTGCCACAACATTGTAAGCCCTCAAAGTGACTCTTGGTGGGCGCTGGAGCGCCCTGCTGTGAACGATTATATCAAGAATTGTAATTACATGCCATTGTTGAACAGTGGTAGAAAAATTGACCTTTGGTGGCTTTGGTGCTGGTGCCACAACACTATAAGTCCTCACAGTTACTCTGGGTGGGCACAGGAACAGGCCCTCCTGTGATATATTATATCAAGAATTGTAATTACATGTCCCTGTTAAACAGGGGCAGAAAAATTGGGCCTTAGGCACTGGTGCTGGTGCCACGACACTGCAACCTCTCCCATATACTCTAGTTTTAGTGCAGGAATTAGCCCTGCTGCAAAGCATTGCATCCAAATTTTTATTTAAACGCCCCTGTTAAACAGGGGCAGAAAAATTGGGCCTTAGGCACTGGTGCTGGTGCCACGACACTGCAACCTCTCCCATATACTCTAGTTTTAGTGCAGGAATTAGCCCTGCTGCAAAGCATTGCATCAAAATTTTTATTTAAACGCCCCTGTTAAACAGGGGCAGAAAAATTGGGCTGGTGGCATCAACCAGAACCAGAAATGTTCTTCCAACATATCAGCGGAGGAGGAAGAGGATAGACAATCAACATAACAGGACAGTCACTCAGCATCAGCATAGGCAGTCTTGAAGGGATGTGATATTTCAAAAAAAATTATTCTGTTACATCAGCTTCAGGTGCTTGGTAGCTGTGGGTGATCCAAGACTGATTCATCTTGATGAAGGTCAGTCGATCAACTGATTCGGTGGACAGGCGCACCCTGTGATCGGTAACAAAGCCACCAGCAGCACTGAAGGTGCGTTCCGAAAGAACGCTGGATGCAGGACAGGCCAGTAGCTTAATTGCATACTGTGCAAGCTCTGGCCAGTGATCCATCCTCAAGACCCAGTAAGCCAGAGGATTTTCGGTGGGAAAGGTGTCCAAGTCTGACCTTGCCCCTAGGTATTCCTGCACCATGTAAATCAGACGCTGGCGATGGTTGCTGGAACCGATCATACCTTGGGGCTGTGGACTAAAAAATTGCCTGAAAGCATCGGTCAGACGGCCACCTTCTCCACCGCTCCTTCTGACCGATGCCTCCGCAAAACGTTGTCCAGGACCAGGAGTTTGTAACCTCCCAGTCTCTGGAAACGCGTTGCACAGACCTTTCTGCAAGGCCTCCCGGAGATGTCTCATCCTCTGCTCCCTCTGTGACGGCAAGATAAGGTCGGCAACCCTACCCTTGTACCGTGGATCAAGGAGAGTGGCCAGCCAGTAATGGTCCCTCTCCTTGATCCAAAGAATACAGGGATCCTTCCGCAGGCTTTGCAGGATCAGGGAGGCCATGCAGCATAGGTTAGCTGAGGCATTCGGTCCGGAGTCCTCTGGGTCACTAAGGACAACATGATCCGCAGCTACCGCCTCCCAGCCACGTACAAGTCCACGGGTTTCTTGGGACTGCAAATCATCCCTACAAGACTGCTGCTGCTGCTGAGGGCCAGCCTCCACCTCCATGCTGACACAATCATCCTCCTCCTCCTCCTCCTCATCCTCTTCCTGTGTGATGGGTGGCACAGCAGGAACACTGTCTGGATAAAGGGGGCCTTGAGAGGCAAGGAAGTCCTCCTCTTCCTGCCTCTGTTCTGCCTCAAGTGCCCTGTCCATTATTCCACGCAGCGTATGCTCCAAGAGGTGGACAAGAGGTACAGTGTCACTGATGCATGCACTGTCACTGCTCAGCATCCTTGTGGCCTCCTCAAACGGTGACAGGACAGTGCATGCATCGCTGATCATGCCCCACTGGCGTGGTGAGAAAAAACCGAGCTCCCCTGACCCTGTCCTGGTGCCGTAGTCGCACAGGTACTCATTGATGGCCCTCTGCTGCGTGTGCAGCCGCTGCAGCATGGCCAACGTTGAGTTCCACCTGGTGAGCATGTCACATATAAGGCGGTTCTTGGGCAGGTTCAACTCCTTTTGGAGCTCAGCCAGCCGAGCACAGGCATTAAATGATCGGCGGAAATGCACACAGACTTTCCTGGCCTGCTTCAGGACATCCTGTAAGCCGGGGTACCTGCCCAAGAACCGCTGCACCACCAGGTTAAGGACGTGAGCTACACAGGGCACATGGGTCAGTTGTCCCTGTCGGAGGGCGGAGAGGAGGTTGGTGCCATTGTCGCAAACCACCATTCCTGGCTTAAGCTGGCGTGGCGTCAACCACCTCTCGGCCTGCCCCTGCAGAGCTGACAAAACATCTGCCCCAGTGTGGCTCCTGTCCCCCAAACAAACCAGCACAAGCACAGCATGGCATCGTTTTGCCTGCATACTTGCGTAGCCCCTGGAACGTCTACGGAGCACCGCTGGTTCTGAGAACAGAGCACTGGAAGAGGCCATGGAGGAAGAAGAAGAGGAGGGGGTGGAGGAGAGAGGTGTGTCACAACCAATAGTAGCATTTTGGAGGCGTGGTGGCGGAACAACCTCCAACACTACTGCACCTTGTCCTGCATCCTTCCCAGCTGCCAGAAGAGTGACCCAATGGGCCGTGAAAGACAGGTAACATCCCTGTCCATGCCTGCTGGACCATGAGTCAGCGGTAATATGCACCTTACCGCTGACCGCCTGTCCAGCGAGGCAAGGACATTGCCTTCCACATGCCACAAAGACAGGTAACATCCCTGTCCATGCCTGCTGGACCATGAGTATGTGGTGCCCAAGCGGCTGATGTTTTGGCCACGCGAGATACGCTTGAGACATATGTTGCAAATAGCAGCGGTGCGATCTGATGCACTCGTCTCAAAAAAGGCCCACACCAAAGAACTTTTAGAATAACGCGCAGAGGCAGCACCCTGCACAGGCGGAGCTCTGCGGTGTGAATCAGTCGGTGTGCTGCCCCTAAGCTGGCCCCCGGAGGGCATCCTGCCTCGTTGGACATGTGCCTCCTCCTCCTCCTCCTCTCTCCTACCAGGCACCCACATGGAGTCAGTGCCCTCATCATCCCCTCCCTCTTCATCGCTGGAGCAAACCTGGCAGTATGCTGCAGCTTGTGGAACATGACTGCCAGATTGCTGTCCTTCTTGAGCATCCCCTCTCTCTGCATTCACGTTACTGCCTTCCTCTAGCTGAGTATCATCATCAGAGCCTACAAAACACTGGGCATCCTCCTGGAGCATGTACCCAACACTGTGCTCAAAGAGTTCAGGAGACTCCTCAGGAGGACGTGATGGGTCTAGGGAAGGAGTCACTGATGATGACATTGAGAGGAGGGAAGACGATGCGTTGGCAGCTGCTTTGCTAGTACTCTGAGCCTGGGTGAGAGACGATGAGGAGGATAAAGAGGGCTTGGTCATCCACTCTACCAAGTCGTTGGCATGTTGCGGCTCAACATATCCAGCTGCCGAAAAGAAGGACAAGTGTGTCCCATGGCCACGTGTTGATGATGATGATGCACCGCGTCCACGACCAGCACTGTTGTCTCTTAGCACAGAGCCTGCTTGCCCTCTTTTATAGGCTCGCGCCTGTCTGCCTCTCCTTGCTGGCCTTCCAGACATGGTAATGGCCTGAAGGGAGTTGGGAAAACCAGCAATTGGGTAGTGTATATTGTGCTGGAGGCACACACAACTTCCACTAACTCCTGCAGATGGCTCAAATAGAGAAGAGCTATGTAGGTGGATATAGCGGTGTATACTGGGTTCAGAGCACGCAGACAGCACGCACAATCTCCTAACACTGACTGCAAGCTCTATTTAAAACGAGCAAGATAGTTAGCTATATAGGTGAATATAGCGGTGTATACTGGGTTCAGAGCACGCAGACAGCACGCACAATCTCCTAACACTGACTGCAAGCTCTATTTAAAACGAGCAAGATAGTTAACTATATAGGTGGATATAGCGGTGTATACTGGGTTCAGAGCACGCAGACAGCACGCACAATCTCCTAACATTGACTGCAAGCTCTATTTAAAACGAGCAAGATAGTTAGCTATATAGGTGGATATAGCGGTGTATACTGGGTTCAGAGCACGCAGACAGCACGCACAATCTCCTAACACTGACTGCAAGCTCTATTTAAAACGAGCAAGATAATTAGCTATATAGGTGGATATAGAGGTGTATACTGGGTTCAGAGCACGCAGACAGCACACACAATCTCCTAACACTGACTGCAAGCTCTATTAAAATAGAGAAATATAGCTAGCTATATAGGTGAATATAGTGGTGTATACTGCGGTCAGGGCACGCAGACAACAACCACTACAGAAGAGCAAGAACGAAAAATCGGCCGATAACGATCGGTGTATACTGTGTTGAAGGTACACAGAACACCCACTAACTGCTACAGACGCCAACACACTACACAAGGCCGCCGCGCTGGCGGCCTTATATAGTGTGGGGCGTGTACTACACAGCCTGAGCTATGATTGGCCACAGGCATCCTGCCTGTGGCCAATCATGGCTCTCCTCGCTGCCGGCGCTGTGATTGGCCAAGCATGCACTGTGACCCTGCAATGCACTGCGCCATCGCAGTGCATTGTGGGCCGTGAGCGCCACACGAATTTGGCGCGAACGGCCCATAACGTTCGGAATTCGCCGAACGGGCGAACAGCCGATGTTCGTGTCGAACGTATGTTCGACTCGAACACGAAGCTCATCCCTAGTCACCAGGAGGGATCTTGGGGACCTCTTGGTGGGGGAGGTCTAAAAGGCACACTGTGAGCTCTCTCCATTGCAAAAAAAAGGTGAAAAAGTGCTCTCTCCAAATAGATCTTTAAACCACTTCTCCAAAAATGAGACAGAGTCCGAACCCTCACTTCGTTCAGGGAGCCCCACAATCCTCAAATTTTTTTCTTCACATCCAGTTTTCCATGTCATTCATTTTTATCTCATAGTTAACCATTTGTTCTCTTACAGTTCTTATCTGCCGCTTAGGGGGATTCAGGTCATCCTCCACTAGGCTAACTCTCCCCTCCAGAGCGGTGGGCCTTACACAAACCTTTTGCAAGTCAGGCCTAACAAAGGACAGCTCTTCCCTGATGGTTTTAAGCTGGTCAGACAATTAATTTAAAGAAAGCTTACAGGAATTAAGTCCTCCTTTATTGATGGTTCTGCTTCTATTAGGGCGAGAGTCCCAGGTGGTGATTTTAAGGTATCCTGAGCTTCCTTCCCTACAGATTTCCCTCCTGCATTATTCACCTCCATTACTGCTGGTACTGGGGCATGGTCTTGGCTTTTTCTCCCAGCTGGAGCCCCAGACTGTGACTTAGATTGAACTTGGGGGTCTGTTGTACTCCTTTTGGTGGAGTCTGGCACCCCTTGGTCAGTGCTGATTGGCCCTGTGTTGATCACATGCACTCTCCCCAAAAGAAACTCTCTAGAAATACACACCAAACTGAGCATGTGCAGTCTGACTCCTAAGGCTCTGTATATATCAGGAGCTGTATTGGAGACAGTGGAAGAAGGGGAGGATCAGAGAAGACAGGATCAAACAGTTTTTTTACACAATGCGGAGGATTAGCCCCTTAATTTCCACATTCAGTATAACAAGCATGCTTTACTGCATATACAGACTGATTTTACTGTTGTGGGCTTAGTAACACTTTAGCTGGTTGCTGAACAGCTGCCGTCATTATAATGCAGCAGGTTGGCACAGCTGATCAAAACGCTGTACGTGAGGCGCTTTAAGAGCAATAGCAGGCACGCACCCCCCACAGCATGGCGCCGGAGCTGATGCACGTGGTCGGCGGCCGCAATGTCCACTGGTGACCCGCGATCGCTCCGCAGAGAGCCAGAACGTCAATGTCAATGCAAACAAACAGATCCCTGTTCTGACAGGGGAGGAGAGAAAGATCTTCTGTTCCTAGTGATCAGGAACAGTGATCACTCCTCTTCCAGTCAGTCCCCTCCCACAACAGTTAGAAATGCCTCCCTAGGGAACCATTAACCCCTTGATTGCCCCCTAGTATTAAACCCTTCCCGTCCATTGTCTTTTATACAGCAATCAGTGGCTATTTTTATCTCTAATCACTGTACGAATGTCACTGGTCCCAAAAAAGTGTTAAAAGCGCCAGATCTGTCCACCACAATGTCGCAGTCCGGCTAAAAATCGCTGATCACCGCTTTTATTAGTAAAATAAAAAAATAAAAGAAAATGCCAAACATCTATCCCCTATATTGTAGACGCTATGACTTTGGTGCAAACCAATAAATACACGCTTATTTTTTTTTGGGGGGGGGGGATATTTATTATAGCAAAAACTAAAAAATATTGTTTTTTTTTTCAAAATTGTCAGTCTTTTTTGGTTGATCAAATACCATCAAAAGAAAGCTCTATTTATGGGGGGAAAAAAGGACACAAATTCTGTTTGTGTACAACGTTGCATGATCGCGCAATTGTCAGTTAAAGCGGCGCAGTGCCGTATCACAAAAAATTGCCTGGTCATTAAGGGGGTAAATCCTTCCGAGGCTTTTCTCTAGAATTGCCAAACTCATTATATACTCCTGGAGTAAAAATCGAATAACATATTATTATTTATGGTATTAATGTTTGAACATGCACCACAGGCACAGATTATGGGTCCTTTCACACGGGGCGGATCAGTTCTGATTCGCCCCGTGGATGTCCGTTTGCTCAGCGGGGATCACTCCGCCGATCCCCGCTGAGCAGGGAGATGACCGGTCCGTCTCTGCACACTGCGCAGGGACGGATCTGTCACAGCGCCGCTCTCCCCTATGAGAGATCGGATGACGACGGACCGCAGTGCCCGTCGTCACCCGATCCGATCCGCAGACGGATGGAAAAATAGCTTTTTCCTCCGTTACACTTTTTCGGATCGGAGCGGGTCGGATGTCAGCGGACATGTCACCGCTGACATCCGACGCTCCATAGACCTCTATGGAGCACCCGTTCAGGTCCGCCTAAAAAACTGACAGGCGGGCCTGAACGGGACGTCGGTGTGAAAGGGGCCTTAGCCGTTGTGATCTGTAACGTTTTTATAAATAAAAAAAGGGATCAAAAACAAACACAAATATTGCTTTTTGACAAACATAAATGAAACTTTAAAATATATAAAAAAAATGTTTTAACTCTATTGGCTGTAATGCCTTTGCACATATTTCCTGAATATATTATACAACATTAGATATAAAAAAAAAATAATAAAGGCCTTTTTTCCTAATTCTTTTGTTTTCAGCAGCTTACTAGATGTCCATTAATTATCCTTATGTTAGGGCAGTGTTAATTTTGAAGTCAAATATCAATTTAGTTTTAGTCATAGTCTTTTGACATAAATGGCATTTTAGTTTTAGTCGTATTTTTAGCCTTGTGATTTTTTTTTTGCTTTAGTCATACTTTAGTCATCTGAATTGTTTTAGTTTTAGTCGTATTCTTGTCATTTAAATCGTTTTAGTTTTAGTCGTATTTTAGTCAAATTAACACTGGCTATACCGCGATTTCCATAAATGAGAACTTTCATAGCCCTATTTCCAAAGTGAATGGACCCAAGTGAATTCTCATATACACTGACCACTACATGATACATAGGCAATTAATGCTTGTAGTGTATATAGGGCAAACAAAAAAAATATGTTTTAAAAAAATGCTCTCATATGTTCCCAAGAGTAAACACAAGTGCCAGCAGTTACCCATGTATAGATGCACGGGGCATTTTCTCTAAAGCATTCCTATGGGAAAAAATTGCTGCAGTGGTGGCCCCTGGGCATCATACCAGCAGCCATATTTTACTCTGTACTCCCATACACTGTAAATTACAACCATGTGCAAGAGACCTTAAAGTGTATGTAAACTCTGAACTTTTCTTATTTAGTTCCTTTTTTGATCTGAAAGCCTTTTGCTGTATTTTCAATAAGTAAAAAACAAAAAAAACAAAAAAAAAAAAATACAATCCTACCAGAAAAGGAGTGAGTTCCTGACTTCCTGTGCTCTTTGTCTGTGCTCACTCTTATCAGTTAGCATTGCTTGCAATTCTATTCCTGCTTCAAACCACTGCCTCTCACTGCTTACTTAAGCCTCGGATCGTTGGCCAACAAAACCATGTAATTTTGTTCAAAGGGCGTTGGCTCAAACTTGTCTTGCATACACACAAATGTTGGGCAACAATTACAAACATAGTGACGTACTAGACATACTATGTGTTTTTTTAGCTCTTTAGCGCCACCCTTTTGCTCCTCCTGCTAATTTTGTGTTAGAAGAAGTTTGGTGAGTGTTGATTCGTGCTTTTCTTTTCGCGTTTTTCATTTAGCGCTTTTTTTCAGGTCGCGCTTTTCATTTTGTGCTTTTCAGTTCGTTTCTGAATGGCCGTTCATCAACCAGCCATGTTGCGGAATCAGAGGAGATAACGTGTTATTTATTATTGGCCTTCGAGTTATTGCTTTGACATTATTTTTTGGTTGAATAATGATTTGATTTGGTATATTTTCTATATTTTTGAATGCATAGAATGCACTTTTTGGTTAAGTTCTATTGGCAGATAGCATGTCTAATTTTATTTGTTTTCTTTTTTTAATGCACAATAAAACAATTGTGGAGAATAATATTTGGCTATGTGTTTTACTTCAAATGGCAGTTTTGGAGTAGGCAGTTACATTTAAAAAATACAATGTAAAATTGACAAGGGACACAAACATAGTTTTATCTTTGATCTTAAGAACTATGGATAATGGTGTTGTGGTAACTTGCCCAAATAAAAAAAAAAAAAGCTTAATAATATTATTCTTGATATCACTAGAAAAAAAAATGCCTTTGAAAATTAGTTTGCAATAACTCCATCAGTATCACCAGCAAAGCAGCTTCATTATTATCCCATTAAAGAAGAAGAGAATCGTGCACTGCATTTGGAGATTTTATAATTTGCCACGTCACGAATGTTAAAGAGGGATTCCACCTGCAAAAAAAATATTAAAAGCCAGCAGCTATAAATACTACAGCTGCTGACTTTTTATAAATAGACACTCACCTGTCCCAGGGTCCAGCGATGTCGGCAGCCAAGACCAATCAATCGCTCGGGTCTCGGCTGCTGCCTCCACCATTCTAGGTGAGGGAATCATGAAGTGAAGTGTTGCGGCTTCACTTCCCGGTTCCCTACCGCGCATGCGTGAGTCACGCAGCGCATTAGGAGTGGTCCGCGCTGTCTCTGGGACCCGTGTGTGTCCCAGCAGACAGCGCGGCGGGACAGGAAACGGCATCTTAGACAGGTATCTGCACCCCCCTCCCCCCTGAAAGGTGCCAAATGTGACACTGGAGAGGGGGAGGGTTCCGATGAGCGGAAGTTCCACTTTAATTCTCCATTATGAACGCTAGTTTACAAGACCGACTGCTTCCGGCTCTTCCTTGCTTCCGAGCATGCGTGTTTGTACTTTGGACTTTTGTCCGACGGACTTGTGTACACACGTTCGGAGAATCCGACAACAGACATTTGTTCGCGGAAAATTTATAATCCTGCCATTTGTCCGCTGAAAATCCGACAACAATTGTCTGATGGAGCGTACACAGATTTACCGACAACAGCCTGTCATTACACATTTCCCGTCAGAACGTCTGATCGTGTGTACGAGGCTTAATTGTACTTTATCTATAGACGAGCGCAGTTGTCACATTAGGACAGGGAGGGGTTGATTTGCTAATCCTGGCGTTTGCAAAATCTGCTGCAGCTCTGCATAGAAACCAATCAGCGTCCAGGTATTTTTTTATTTTATTTGTCAAAGCCTAATTGAACAGCCTGAAGGTAAAGCTGATTGGCTACTATGCACAACTGCACCAAATTTTGTGCTCTCCGGTTTTAGTAAATCAGCCCTGAAATGTGTTTCCGGCAGGACAAGTAGGTGACAATAAAGATACAAAACCCTAAAGAAGGAAAATGAATGCAGCTACTAGATTTAAAGAGGAACTCCAGTCTGCTCACATAATTGGTAATAAAAACATTTTTGCCATTCTGAAGCTTCCCTCTAGCCACTTTGCATATTATTTTATATATACTGTGATCATGTACTTGCCAAATATGCTGCAGAAATCTCCCTCCACTGAGTCTGGGTGCAGCCATTTTAACTGTGGGCAGCTGAAGTTGTTCACTTCCTGGATTTACACAGACACAGAGGCACACCTCCAGCTCTGCAGCTCTCATTGGCACTCTTATGACTCACCCCCCCTCCCTTCCTGGTAAGAGCGAGAGAGAGAGCTGTGCATGATGTCATAAGCCTAGGCTAATGACCAGACAAAAAACAGGAAGTGGACAGAAAAAAATGTTTTACTATCCAAAGTTAAAACAACAAGGGCAAAAGATTTAATAGATGGAGACTGTGAAAAAAATGATTGAAGGTCTGCTTTAAGGACTGGTATAGGAAATATTTTTAATTTTTTTTTGCTTATAGATGAAATATATGATTTTCTTTTTTTTTTTTTTACTTTACGCTTGATTTTTTACATGTTATAGTTGAGCACAGTTTGGGGAAGAAGCATGCAGAAATAAATAGAGCTGGTAAAGCAGATTACACTTGGAAGGCTAAATTCAGTCTCATGTAGTAAATTGAAGATTACAGACACACTGACCTTTTTATTATGACGGCGTGGTCTCAGTCATTGCACTGTACTCAGTGATATAAAGCTGAGCTTTTTTAGGGGTTGGGGGTAGAAAGTTCAATTTGTTTGTGTTTTAAAAGCTAATGAGCCAGATCAGAGGAGGAATCAGTACCAGACAGGAATGGAACAGTTGTGGGACTCTGGTGACTACACATCAGAAATCACTTAAGAGCAGATTAAGAGCTTACAGAAAAAAAGCACCGGAGCCTCTAATGATAGGGAACAAACTAGGTAACGGGTTTGCTAAGGTCTCCACTTGCTGTAAATACTGACTAAAACCCTTCATACATATTAATGCAAAAAGTATAATCCTTGGCCAACCCAGTTTCTTTTGTGCCAGTAAACAGTATAAAGAAATACTTGGTAACCATAAGCAATAAACAGTTCCTAGGGTGAGTACAAAAATTATTGGCATGACCCCTATAATGATAATAATAATCATAATAATCATAATAATCATAATAATATTAATAATATTAATTATGATATTAATAATAATAATAATAATAATAATAATAATAATAATAATAATAATAATAATGTTTAAAATGTTTCAAATGTATTATTATTATTATGATAAAAATAATACATTTGCAAACTTCTAAATGATATTATTATTATTATAATTATCAATATCATAATCAATCTTAATATTATTATTATTATTATTATTATTATTATTAATAATAATAATAATAATAATAATAATAATAATAATAATAATAATAATAATAATAATAATAATTACAATTATATTATTATTATTATTATTATTATTATTATTATTAATAATAATAATAATAATAATAATTACAATTATATTATTAGTTTTATCATTCAAAATAATAATATCTGCTAGACACTCAAAAGTTTAGTGCTTGCAAATTACCTATACATGTTCTCAAATGAAAAAAACAAAACAAAAAAAAATATATATATATATATATATATTAAGATTTAGTCTTTATTTGTTCTATTGAGTTTATGTTATAATTTGAAAGATTGTTGAATTGATCTAAATGCTGGTTGTTTATGATCAGGATTTTGTGTTGTTTTTATAGTATGTTGGTATTGTGTTGGTTATTATCTGGGGTGGTGTTGCAGAAAGTGGTTTATTATTTGTATTTGGTAGTTTGCCTGTTATTTTAATCTGTGTTATTTATTCTATGTTGTATTTTAATTGTATGGATGTTTTATTTGTAGTACCGTTTCAATTTTGTTATTTGGCGTGCATGGCTGTTATTGGTAATTTTGTTGTGATTTTACATCTTGTTCAGTGTGTCTGTGTCGTAATAATTTCCCAATTTCCCTTTGGGATTAATAAGGTATTCTGTTACTAGTAGGGATAAATGAGATATGTACTTTTGCTCTCATTAGCCTCATTATTTATATCTTTATACAAAATTCTGGTTGTTTATGATCAGGAATTTGTGTTGTTTTTATAGTATGTTGGTATTGTATTGGTTATTGGTATTGTGTTGTTTATTATCTGGGGTGGTGTTGGAGAAAGTCGTTTTTTATTTGTATTTGGTAGTTTGCCTGTTATTTTAATCTGTGTTATTTATTCTATGTTGTATTTTAATAGTATGGATGTTTTATTTGTAGTGTCGTTTTAATTTTGTTATTTGGCGTTAATGGCTGTTATTGGTAATTTTGTTGTGTATTTGCATCTTGTTTAGTCTATTATTGTGATCGTGTGTTGTCTTTGTTAAGTGTGTCTGTGTCGTAACAATTTCCCAATTTCCCTTTGGGATTAATAAAGTATTCTGTTACTAGTAGTGATGAATGAGATATGAAATTTTCTCTCATTAGCCTCATTTTTTATATCTTTATGCAAAAATCTGGTTGTTTACGATTAGGATTTTGTGTTGTTTTTATAGTATGTTGGTATTGTGTTGGTTATTATTTGGGGTGGTGTTGGAGAGTGGTGTATTATATGTATTTGGTAGTTTGCCTGTTATTTTAATCTGTGTTATTTATTCTATGTTTTATTTTAACGGTATGGATGTTTTATTTGTAGTGCCATTTTAATTTTGTTATTTGCTGTTATTGGTAATTTTGTTGTGTTTTGCATCTTGTTCAGTCTATTGTTGTGATCTTGTGTTGTCTTTGTTGTTAAGTGTGTCTGTGTCCTAATAATTTCCCAATTTCCCTTTGGGATTAATAAAGTATTCTGTTACTAGTAGTGATGAATGAGATATGGAATTTTGCTCTCATTAGCCTCATTATTTATATATTTATGTAAAGAAAAAGAAATTAGACAGTGAACAAAATAAAAATATAAAAAAATAATAATAAAAGCAATGGCACACAAATAATAATCACATACACAAAAAACAAAAAAAAAAAAAACAAGAGTACTAAATAAAATAAACTTTACCACCCTATATACACCCCCCCCCCCCCCCCAAAAAAAAAAAAATATTTGAATGAGTGACAGTGAAAGTTTGGAAATTATATTAATTTTACCAAAAATCAGTCCACTCATCCCACAAAAACAGTTCCAAAAAATTGCTATGTTTAGATTTTACATCTGAGAAATAATTTGTTGCAAATTACAACCAACAGCGCCCCCCCCCCCCCCACTTCTCTCCTGCGGGATTGACACATGATGGCTGATTTACTAAAAGAGCTAAAAATCTTTACATAATAATTGTGTGAATGTTTATTTAAATCACCCAAACATGTTGTGCACATAAAATAAGAAATCAGGAAATTGCTTTTCCCATGACTGGATAATTGAAGTGAATCTTCACACATTTTATTATAATAAAGATTCTCATGTTAAAAATAAATAAAAAACATCCTCACAATGTGGGTTTTATTTGTTGTTCATGTGCTATGAAATGTTCCATAAAAAATAATACGGTACATATTCAGTAAATTACCTGATCGTGTATTTTACATTCTTGCATTTTATATTCTTTCTCTGCTAATTAAGATCCCCAGCTGAACTCCAGCCAAAAACGTTTTTTTTTTTTTCAGCTTTGAAAAAAGAGAAGTTGGGTTATAATATCATTCATGTTTTATTTCTGTGTGCTTCCCCATTAGGGAGATTGCTTCTCATTTGCTTTTTATTTGGTGGGTGTAAAACAGAATAGGAAGCGAGCGCCCTGCTGGCCCCTCCCACCAGCCATAATCTCAATGCATTGCACAGAAAAGCACAGAGACCCAATGATGGCATTAACCTCCCTGGCAGTACGATTATTTCGGATTTTAGGTGCTGAAAGCGGTACCATTATTTTGCATGAAAATTTGGCGTTTTATATTGTAGTCCTGCAATTCTTAGGAATAACTCACTTAAATCTGTCCAAACCAGAGTCTAGCAGACATCCCGGGTATGATAAAGTTTGAAAAATGAAATCATAAATTATAATATAATAAATAACTATAAATAATTATACCAAATAATAATATAACAATAATAAAAATTATTCAATAATGTAATCAAATCAAAAACACTGAAATTTGCTCAGTTGCAGAATTGCCACTGTTTTACTTTTCAATATTTGATGACGGATCTCCCCACAAATCGCTATCGCTCAATTCTGCGAGTGATTCTAATTTATTATCGCTGTTTTCTAGCTGGTCTAAATCATTTTTGATGTAAAGGGACAGTTTTGGTTGCTATGGACAATCTCCAGTTTCCAGGCAGAAAGAACAGTTTTTATAATATAAAACTGCATGCAGGACACTGGGCTGACCACTAGGGACAAAAGGGATGTGAAATTATTACATACAGCAATGTAATCTGTAAGATTACATTATACTGTATGTATACTGTGTGTTTCACTTTTTGAATTTGGCGCCGATCTCCGCCCCCGTGCGTCGCAACGCTCGCAGGGAACGGAGATCGGCTCCGTGATGAATCGAGTGGAGGACGAGCCGCTCGTACAGCGGGCGGACATCGCTGGATCCAAGGTAGAAGGTAAGTAAACCTCCTCCTGGATTCAGCGATGCGGTCCCAAGTCTGGGTTATCGCTTTTGGTATATAGCTTCCACCCCGAGCCAGACTCGGGAATACCGACAGGGGGGTTAATGAGTATAAAGAAAGGTATGTAAAAGCAAAGGTTTTATTTAATTATTATTATTATTATACAGGATTTATATAGCGCCAACAGTTTGCGCAGCGCTTAACAAAATGAAGGCAGACATTACAGTTACAATACAATTTGGTACAAGAGGAATCAGAGGGCCTTGCTCGTTAGAGCTTACAATCTAAAAACAATGTCCTTAACATGTTGATGAGAGGGGAGGGAGAGGAACCAGACAAGTCTTTTATTTTTCTCTCTGAATTATCCCACTTCTGTGATATGAAAGAAAATGTACAGATGTTTGCGCAAAAGAAATAAAACATATGCCATACATCTCCGCAATACATGCACATTATAGCATGCTTTTGTTTTTTTGTTTTTTTGTTTTATTTTCTTTTTACTAAAGGCAAATAGACTGTGAACTTTTATAAATATAAAGAGGTAGGTGGTACTGCCAAGAGACTTAGTAATATATTGACCAAAACAATCTTGATAAAGTGCTAAAGTGCATGCACAAGTGCTCCAAATGATCCTATTGTGCCCAAAACTTCATCAATAAAAATAAAGAATAAAAAGTGGTTTAGAAAACTGCAAATAGTGCTATGTGCCAAAATCTTCATCCATAAACATAATAAAGTTCTAAAAAGGAAATTTAGATATCTATATATATATAGATATACTGGATATCTCATACGGGTGCACTAAGAGTTCTCACAGCATTATTCCATCTAGCTAATTGCTTAGGAATAACATGATCCACGGGAGGACAAATGGACTAAATGAACGTCCGTGCCCACAGTGGTCAAGGTGGGGAAGTTCAAGACACGTCCCCCCAATATATCACATCCAGATGCTACCTTGTAAAACTATGGGAATTATAGTTCTACAATTATTGCTATGTACCTAGATCTTCATCCATAAACAGAATAATGAAGTTCTAGTAAAGGAAATATATGCGTAGAAAAAGCATTACAAAATATATATGTAATATCCTATAATAGTCCAAAGTGACTTGTGCAATCAATTTCCATAAACATGACTATCCAAAGTGACTGGTGCCAAATTCCAAAGTGACTATGTACCAAAGATTAGTCACAACTTCTGTGCAGAAAATGATCAACACTCATGCTCCCCTCTTGGTTCCACACTCACCAGATAGCTGCACCCCTACAGGGGTAAAACGCATGTAGTCTGATCAGCCTTCATTCCAGGTATCTATTGCAGGGACCTCGTCCACAGTGTGTTAAATCATGGGATATCAGCATGTGGATGGATGGAAAGGATGGACATTCAGATGGACAATTTAGAAAAAAAGGCACTCACTAGTGCCAAAAGCTTTAACAGAGTAAATTCAACAGATCAAGGATGGCATGCATTCCACAGACCAGATACAGAAACCGGAAGTGACGTTACATAGTTACATAGTAGGTGAGGTTAAAAAAGACACAAGTCCATCAAGTCCAACCGTGATCGCGTTTCAAGTTCCGACTTACGTGGTTCGTCATCAGACATTGTTATAAGCGGACTGCTTTAGTAAATCAACCCCTGTATCTCTTTAACCACCTCAATACTACTGTACTTATATATCTACAGCCTCATATTGAGGTGGTTATACTGGGATCATGGTTGAAGCTACAATCATGATTCCAATACTGTTTTTTTTCAGGAGGCGAATCTCTGTCATGTAAAAGTGATCTGAGCGGCTATGCAGCCACTGAATCACTTTTACAGACCTGCCTCTACCAGGGGAGCCTGGTAATGATATAAACGGTATGGTTGAATTCCCTGGGAAAAGTGGTAGGAAGGAAAGTTTCCACCTCTCTTCTGTGATGTCAGAAACTGGAAGAGACAAGGATTTCATCCCATCCAGTTTCCTTTGTTTGTTGAAAAGCCGTTAACAGCATCTGAACAAGCTGATCTCTGTTTGATCAGATGCTTTGGAGCCCAGAGGAAAGATATGGGGTCTAATAGATGCCAGATCTCTAAATAAAAAAAGGACCTGTAAAGGCGCATGTTATCACAATGGATGTTGTTCATTCCTTGATAGCAATAAAGTTGATCCAAAAAAAAAATAATTTTTTTTTGCTATTGGCATCCCATTGGTAGATTACCCTTCACTTCTTGTCCCATTGCCAAAAAATGAAAAAAAAAAATAAGGTAATCCCTGGTTTTCACCATAACTAGTGTCTCCATTGGAAGATTTCCCCACTATTCCTGCTCTGGAAAAAACCCAAATTGCTCTCATTGCTCTCATTATTTATATCTTTACGCAAAGAAAAAAAATCGGTCAGTGAACAAAATAAAATTTAAAAAAAATAATAATCACATACACAAAAAAATACAAGAAAAACAAGAACACTAAATAAATCAATTTAACTATACCATCCTAAATACACCCCCCTCAAAATAATTTTGACTCAGCTCAATGAGTGAAATTGAAAGTCTGGAAATGATATCAATTACATTATAAAAACATCCCATAATTAGAAAATGCCCATCAACTGCCTGTCAATCACTGCTTACCTTATTGAATAGATATGAATGGTGAGTGGGTACTACACTGAATATACATATATTGCAGAGATGTACTAAATATCTGCTAGACACTCAAACGTGTTGTGCTTGCAAATTTTTCACCTGTACTTGCTTTGAAATGAAAATATATTAGATTTAGATTTATTTATATAGATTATTTTTCTTTAAGATCAATTCTTTATTTGTTCTAATGAATTTATGTTATAATTTGATAGGATAGTTGAATTGATTTATTACTAGTAGGGATGAATGAGAAATGTAATTTGCTCTCATTAGCCTTATTATGTATATCTTTATGTGAAGAAAAAAAAATCAGACAGTGAGCAAAAAAAAAAAAAAAACAGCAACGGTACACAAATAATAATCACATACACACAAGAAAAAAAACAAGAACACTAAATAAAATTAACTATACCACCCTAAATACACCCCTCAAAAATCATTTTGACTCAGCAGCTCAATGAGTGAAATTGAAAGTTTGGAAATGATGTCAATTACATAATAAACATCCAATAATTAGAAAATTCCCATCAACTGCCTGTCAATCACTATTTACCTTATTGGCTAGAGATGAGTGGCGAACGGGCACAACACTTAATATTCATTAATTCCAGAAATTTACTAAACATGTATTTTCCTTTTTTTTGTTTTGTTTGCTTAGACATACTGAAAACATCTGGTAATTAGATAATGCCCACCAACTGGCTGTCATCTACCCTACTGGATAGTAATAGGTGGTGGGGGGGGTACTACACTGGTTCTTGACTACTACCATAGCCTGTTAACAGATAAGGGCACTTTCCCTGCAGGCCACTGAAGATCTCCTCTGCCCTCTGAAGGTGCAGGCATTGGAGATCCTCAACAGGGCACAGGGAAGGTGCCCATGGGCTACATGTTTGACACCCCTGCTTTACGCCTTCCAGCATACCCTGCTTCTCTCCTGGATCTACTTTGAGTTACTCTGAAGTTTTGGTAGATGGCATCAGGTTGGTGTGGTCACTAGCAGCCAATTTTGAAAAGATTATTATTTTTGGCAGCCAAAACAGTTTTAAACGTTGAAGTTGGCAGACGTGAGAACACTGGGATATAAAAAATAATTAATAAGGAAGTAATTAAAAGTAATTGGAAATTGAATTAACAACTGACATGTTACGCATAGCAATTATGAATAACTGTGATTTTGAACGTTAATGGAAGTCAAATTTCCAACTTCCAGAAATTAATAGATAATTAACGGTGATAAGACCTCTTCTCAGCAAGTTATGTGTTGCCTGTTCACAAAGATCAAGGCCATCACACTGTCACTATTTGTTTGCTTAATAGAAAGCACAGTTTGCAGCTCTCAGATGTTGGTGCCCCTCAGTACTCCAGAGAAAACCTGTGGCCGGAGTGCAGTGGCAGATCTTATGGGAACAGCCAGCTGCCCTCCAGCTATACTAGATTGATATAGACTGTGCGCCTGCTTTTCATTTTCTACACTAACTGCAAAATCATGCCGTTAAAGATGGACTTAGAATATGTAACACCATAAAGCTGAGCTGTCTGCTCTCTATGGATAATATAAGAACCTATTTATCAAAGTTTATGAGGAAAGAACTGTCTTTTACAAGTCAGGAATCCATTAAAAATTTCTCTGGATATCATTACTGAATCCTGATTTATTTTACTGAGTCAGCAGATTTAAGTGCCATTTAACGCTTGAATTTGTCATTACAAATGTTAGTAAAAATAGTGGATTTTACTACTGCAGAATGAAACCCAACAACCTCACAAACAGTACCAAATGTGGAAAGAGTCTATAGCAGGGGTCTCCAAACCTTCTAAATAAAGAGCCAGTTTGCTGTCCTCCAGACTTTAGGGGGGCTGGACTGTGGCTATTGGGAGTAGAAATTGTCCTGGTGCCAGTGGGAGTAAAAAATGCATCATTGGTATTAGGGGGTGCCCTGTCGCTGGTGTCAGTGAGAGGAATAGTGCCCTATTGTTGGTGTCAGTGGAATGAATAGTGCCCCATTATGTGTGTCAATGAGAGGAATAGTGCCCCATGGTTGGCACATGGTTGGCATTGATGGGAGCAATAGTCCCCATTGTTGATGTCATTAGCAGGAATATTGCCTCATTGTTGGTGTCAGTGGGAGGAATAGTGCCTTGTATCAATGAAAGGAAAAGTGTCCCAAGGGCTGGATAAAGGCAAAGGGCCACATCCAGCCCCACGGTCCGCAGTTTGGAGACTACTGGTCTACAGCATCCACTCTCAACCACGGTTCCTCCAAAGGTTGCTAGAGGTCTCCTGAGCTGAGGCTGATTGACCTTGATGGTGCCCTCATATTTTTTGGGTCCAGCGCCACTTGGCAGAGCCAGCGGTATGAAACCAATAATCTTTTTTGTTGTGTTAAAGTGGTTCTAAAAGCTCAATGCATGAAGGTGAAAAACATTTTCTGTGCAGCAGCCCCTCCAGCCAGCTCCCAACACTTAGGCCCCTTTCACACGGGCGGACCGTATGTTGTTTTTTCATCCATCTGTTTTCGGATGAAAAACTGACATAAATGTATCCCTATGGGATAGCGGATGTCAGCGGATGAACATCCACTGCCATCCGATGACATCAATCTACGCTATGCTCCGTTTCTGGTGATGGAGGAAAACCCTACTCTTCCACCCGTCTGCAGATCGGATGAAGATGGACTGTAGAGTCCGTCTTCATCAGATCCCCCATAGAAGAGAGCGGCACTCTGACAGGTCAGTCCCTGCACTGTGCAGAGCCCGACCTGTCATCTGCCTGTTCAATGGGGATCGACGGAGTGATCTCCCGCTGAGCAAAGTGGAGCCCATACACAGACATGTCCGTGTGAAAGTGGGCTTACTTAAGCCCCTTGGGCATTGCTTAAGCGAGCCTACTTGGGGGCTCCCATAGCAAGCTGATTGCTCTGGGGCACTTAGCAGGAGAGAGGGGCCAGAGAGAAAATATTTTCAAGGATTCCCCCCCAAAAAAAGTTTAGAAAGGCTGGCTTACAGTGTTGACCACTTGGAATTTTTAACAGTGCCACCAAGCAACTCCTTGAGCACCCCTGTTTGGCATAGCACCACTACCAAGCTTTATTCATCTGCAACAAAGAAACAATGAGTTTCTGAGGATGAAAGAACCTTATTTCCAAAGGCAGTAATACTGAGTGCTGGTAACATGTTTGTTTTTTGGTAGAACTAAGCTGATCAGCAAAGGATCCAAGTGGGATACTCCACCTTAACAGTAGGGGATAACATAAGGGTATTCCAATTTCTAATGGAATCTGATAACCCAGTTTAAATCCAGTAGTAACCTTATCTTTTTCTATCTAGTAAATGTACCCCACTACTGAATTATCCTACATAATTCATCACTCCATTTAATTTGAGTCTAACATGTCTCCCCTACGGCAACCAATCAAAGCTGAGTTAGAAAACTACAGCTAGGAAGTGATTGGAGTCTGTGTTCTATCATAGTAATCATCAGGTTTATCCTTTTAACTGTCAACTGTCAATCTGATGGGTTGCTATTGGGCAATACATACAGATGTTATTTCCGAGGTCCTGTTTTCTCTCTAGCCCTTGGATTTAATAGAATATGGCACAGCTTTAAAGCATCTTTACAGCCAGGATACTTTTTTTTGAGATTCCATAAAACATAATTTAACAAAGTAGACTAATGGAGAACTCCAAGCAACAACTAAATATACAATTGAAGGAGAAAATATTTGCTTTATGGATTTGTAATTCTGTCTGGCAAATCTCATGAATTACGAATATCTGACACACTACGTAGAAGGAATCCTATTCTACAATCCTATTTATTAGTTCCGTAATGATCTTTCCTATATTATCTCTCTATTTACTGCATGGAGGTGATCCTGGAAGCAATAAGGGTGAACTACAATATTGGAACAAAACCACCATAAACTCCAAAACCCCTCCTTTGTGCCTAGAGCCCTTATGATGGATAAATGCGGACCTGATGGTAACCTCATGTTGAGAAATCAGTAATGTCATCCTTCTTGTTGCTATACCAATAAATGTAGGGACTGGGGATGAAGTTTGGGTTTGCTACTACAATAAGTGTTTGGAGAATATGAAGAGATGAAGTGCCCACTCAATGTTGACCACCAATTAACTTGCTCACAAAAGTAAACTACATACACAAGGTGGTGGCTGTGAGAGTGAAATATAAAAAAACAACAATGGCTTAAAAAAAGTCCATATATATTGTAGAGAGATAGCAGCTTTGGAAGGCAGCCCCGTTGAAGAATAAGAAGCAATCTTTTGGAAACACTGGAGATAGAACAAAGGCACCACGATAAGTGCAGTAAATCAAATAATGCTTTAATAAAAGCTGAAAGCATGGTACTCACAGAGGTACACTAGTGGCAGGCATATGAGCAAGAACTGCCCTGCCGGGTGTCCGTGAAGTGGATCCATTCCATAGGCTGGATGGCAGTGCTGTCCGGAAAGCAGTCTGCGTCGATGGTTGCTGACACTTCCTGTTGATGGACGCTGACAACCAGGGGGATGAGGTCACTTCCGGAAACTGGAGCCAGTAGGCAACGCGTTTGCGGAGCTATGTTCCTTCTTCAGGCCTTAGGTCATGTATTACCATATGTTACAATAACACACCATAGAATGAGCGTTTTGAGTGTTTTGACACATTACCCCAACACAAAGATGTGTATTAGGTCCTAGAGGTGCCCATTGGATGAGCAAAGTAATCGCCAAAAATATATTTTTTATTTATAAATGTGGGCCACAATACTTCTGTAGCATCTATTTTTTAAACTGTTCAGATTAGATAGCCACAGCCAACTATCATAATAAATGTAAACATGAAAAAACAAGCCTGCAAAGTCCATGGAAAAGGGAGAAAAGACTTCTGGGTAAATGCCATTTTCTCACGACAGGCCTGTATGTAAATAACACCTAACCCACTGGGGTATGAAAACCTGGTATGTGATCAGATTAATATCCAAATGCCTACTTTTTTCACAACTTCAGACAAGTTCAGCAAAAGCTCCACAAAGTCTTTATAAGTCTCCAGAATGAACATGACATGAATGATTTGTATCATAAATAAGTTAAAGACCCCAAAAGCTGTCAAACCTTAATTATTTCCACATTAAAGTGAAAGGGCTTCAAGTCAAATTCTAGGTAGCTGACTGTTTCAGGTTAACCTGTGTGACATAGATTGCCCCAGAACTTATGTATATATAATTATTTTTTTTTCTGCATAGAGTAAGAAGAAACGTTGACGTCATGGTCTTTGGGGAGTCAGTTTAGCTAAGCTATGTTTGCAAAGAACAAGTCTTGATGGATTCTAAAGGATCTGTCATCTAAAATCTATATAGTAGTTCTGTATATAGTTTTTCTTTCCTTTCCTCAAAGTGATATTAAAGCTTCAATTTATTTTCCCAATTTCTGCTTTTGAGGTGATGACTTATTTTATATGCCGATTCTTTCATTATCACAGTGGTCCCACCCTCTGGATTCCGATGAGCCACTCAGTCAGGAATAGTGGAGTCCATCTTAAGGAGGAGTGGTTACATAGTTACAAAGGTTGAATAAAGAGACCAGTCCATCCAGTTCAACCTGAGTGAGTGTCTACAATGGTCCCTATGCCTTTACATTGCACATTCACATTGGTCCCCACCCTCAAGGAGCCCACAATCCAAGGTCCCTGTACATATAGTAGGACCAATTTTGCACAGAAGCCAATTAACCTACCTGCACATCTTTGGAGTTTGGGAGGAAACCAGAGTACCCGGAGAAAAACCACACAGTCACAGGGAGAACATGCAAACTCTGGGCAGGTGGTGTTGTGCTTAGGATTCGAACCAGCAACCATCTTTGCTACTAGGTGAGCATGCTAACCACTACACCACTGTGCCACTCTGGTTGGGGTAATAACAAAGTCAAGTCAAGTGTACACCATCCTAAGGTGGGCCCTCCAGCTGGTAGATCTATTGTTAAACATAACCACACAGCCCCAAAAGTTTAGAATGGCAGGCCACTCCTCTGCTCCCGCTCCCTCCCTCCTCAAAGCCAATGGATGGATAGCTGTTGTCCCATGGGACTTGGACAACGTGAGCGGTCATCAACATCAATGTACCTCTCACACAAAACCGCAGCCCGGCTCCAGTATTCTGACACCACCTACTCCTAATTAGCACCACTATCTAGGGAGAGAGCACTATATTGATTAGAGCAGTGTTTTTCGGGGGGCATTGCTTTGTGTGAGACAGCTGCAGCCTACTATGTGAGTATTTTTACCCTTGCTGCAGAAAGAAAATGGCCAAAGTGGTTGTTGCAGTAATAAGTAACAGGTGTTCATTTGGATTTCAAATGCAAATATTTTTAGCTTGTGGTTCTAAAAACCTTGTTTGCTCTCTTTTAAAGTTTGATCTCTCAGCTCTCTCTCTCCTCAATGGAGATCAAGGCAGCAGTGGGATCCATTGGCTTCTGCTGCTGTCAATCACAGCCTGAGAGGAGGGAGCGGGAAATTGCTGAGTCGCGCTGTATGTGTCCATTGACTGGGAGAGAGTTTGCAGGAGTGCCCCCCATAGCAAGTGGCTTACTATGGGAGCACTTAGAAGGGGGAAAGAACCCATAATGGTGGGGGACCTCAGAATAGGAAGATTGGAGATGCTCTGGGCAAAACCATTGCACAGAACAGAGCAGGTAAGTCTGACACTTTAAGGCCTCATGCACACTGGAGGTTTTTGGACGTTTTTACAGCAGTTGTTTTTGGCTTTGGACGTTTTTTTTCTACGGTCAATAAACTCTGCATCATGTTATCCTTTGTGTCCATGCACACATAGGCTGTTATCAGCAGTTTTTGGCTGGGGCGTTTTTTGGCTTTAAAAAAAAAAACCAAACTAGTGGGTTCTGAGAGGCGTTTTCAGCTGTTTTCAGCTGTAAAAATGCTCTAACGTCAAAAAATGCTGATAAACGCCAATAAACGCTCAAAAACGTGGCTCACAAGCGTTTTTTGACATTTTTGATTGAAAAAAAAATAGTTTTTAAAAAAAAAACGCTACAAAAAAACTAACATGGAAAAAAGCTAAAAGACGCTAAACATGCAAAAACATTGAAAAATTTTGAAAAACTCTCTGCAAAGCTACTTGTGTTTTTATAACGCTATTTTAACGCCCAGTATGCATGAGGCCTAAAGGTTTAGTTCACAATTGCGGCACGGCCCCATTCCCTGTTATGGGTCACATTTGGCATGCAGTACCACTGCCAAACGCAACACATTTAAGTGGGGTATCATTTTTGCCACAGCCCATCTGGCAGCTGTTGCAACTTAAGGCTCCATGCACACTGGACATTAAAATAACATTATAAAAACGTCCGAAGCTTTGCAGTGAATCTTTCAAGATTTTTTAACAGTTTTGCAATAGCGTTTATTGGCATTTTTCCACGTTTGCGTTTTTTTAGCGTTTTTTTTTCAATGAATCAAAAATGTTAAAAAAAACGCTGGTGAACCAAGTATTTGAGCATTTATTGAGGTTTATCAGCATTTATGTGTGTTTAACATTTTAAAGAATTTTTTTTGGTCAGAAAAACAGCTTCTGAATGCGATTTTAGGGCGTTCAGACAACAGCCCATGAACTCCACTGCTGACAAACCTCCAAAAACTTCCATGTGTGCATGGACACATAGAATAACATAGAGGGGAGTTTATGGGCTGTGTTTCAGCCAATCCTGGACGACCAAAGCACTTGTGCACATCGCAGGATCGAGGTGGGCTCAGGTATGTATGAGGGGGTGCTGGGGGGGCTGTTGCACACAGAAGGTTTTTTTTTTTAATGCATAAAATGCATTAAGATTAAAAACCTGCCTTTAGAACCACTTTAAGCCTAAGGCTCCATGCACACTGATGCTCATAAACTGACGTTTTTGGGAGTTTGGGCATTTTTTTTTTAATAGCCCATAAACTCCCCTCTATGTTATCCTAAGTGTCCATGCACACATAGATGTTTTTGAACATTTATCAGCAGTGGAGTTTATGGAATGTTTTCTGAACGCCATAAAATCGTGTTCAAGAGTGTTTTTTCTGACCACAAAAAAAAGCCAAGAGCTCATAAACGCTCATTATCGCTGATAACGTGGCTCACCAGCGTTTTTTTTAACGTTTTTGATCCATTGAAAAAAAGAAAATTAAAAGCGCTAAAAACACTAAAAAACACTAATAAACACTATTACAAAAACATGAAAAAAACGTTGAAAGACTTACTGCAAAGCTACTGGCGTTTTTATAACATTATTTTAATGTCCAGTGTGCATGGAGCCTAAAGAAAAGTGAAAAATAAATTATCATAAAAACAAGTTATGTATGTATAGGCATTTTACAGCCCTGTTCTCCCTCTTCTCACAGGAAACACAGACAGCAGTGGAAGCCATTGGCTCTCCACCTGCTCTCCATCCTGAACCCAATCCCCCTGTCCCCTCATCCCCTCAAAGCACTGCCGGCTTCTCCTCCTCTCTCTCTCCTGGCTGCATCTGTTGCAGGGCACAGGAGCATTGTGTTTAGGATGGAGATCAGGGGGCCAGTAATTTTGTCATATTTACTAGACCCTTCCTTCCCTGAATGAAGACTGAATGAAGACAGTGAGCAATCGTTACCGATCACTCTTGTGTTCATTCATAAACTGTGTTTACTATGTTTCAGTTTGTGAGTGAACTGAAGTCTCTGTACAGAGCAATCCCTGTTCATTCCAGTAAAGCTGAGGTTGCAGAGAAAGAGATGGGGGGGGGGGGGGGGTGCTGTTCAACATGGTTGCATCAAGGGGTATAATTATGCTGCGGCCATGAAGCAGAGCATTGCGGCTACAGCATCTGTATACCTCTGCTGCTGCCTCTTCAAGCTAAATGAGTAGCAGTTGGTGGGTGGTAAAAGCACAATTCAGATGTGAATGAGCCCTAAGGGCTGTACACATGCATCCACACTCCTGGTAAATTGTCGCTGTGTTCATACAGCTTCCCCACCCCTGCAGCATAAAGTAGAAGCAGGACTGGTCAATTTTTGGTCCATATGTACAGCTCTCTATTCCGGTTAAACCAGCTTCTGTTGAGTGGTCATGCTGGAAAACCAGCATCCAATCAGGCTGCAAGAGCTGATCAGTTTATTCTAGTGGGGGGGTGGGTCAGAATACAATGTCTCATTGGGAGAGATCTCTGCATCAAAACCGCTTGTGTTGATCCAGGGATCTGTGTGTGTACCTGGCGTAACATAGGCTGCCTGAACACAGCTCCCGTCACAAGCTGCTGATTCACATTGTACAGACCACAGTGTCCATCAGAATGAGCAAAAACATTGTTTTCATATTTTCTTGGGGGGCCCTGTCAGGTAACTCGTATGGTGCCCTGTGATTTCTAACAACAGCCACGGGCAGGGCCGTCTTTAATATAGATTGGGCCCTGGGCAAAAATGTTCTTGGACCCCCCCCCCCCCCCCATGCAATTTCCCTCTCCACCTACACTGAGACATACAATAAATAGCAGCTAGACCTAAAATCTGTTTTCTGTATCAGATCAGGCAGCAATTGTGATTGGTTGCCAGCAGTTACAGCATATCATCACTGCTTACTGATTAGTTGCTAGAGGTTACAGCACACATTACGGCTTACTGATTAGTTGCTAGAGGTTACAGCACATCACCTCCTCGCATCAGGGGAGCATGATATACATAGGAATGCCTCCTTTATTTACATATCAATGCCGCCAGCCGCAGCTATTTACTTAGTATTGTCGCCGCTATTTACATATGAATGGTTATTTATATGCAAACACAGGGTCTGCAGGTGAGTCACTTGCACACAACAATAGGACAGAGCTGGGCAGCATTAGTACCAGCACTTCACACAGATATTAGGCCACAGCACAGGAATAAAACTTCAAGGGACAAGGGAATTTAAACCTGGATAGTTGGCAAGTATGAGGCAGCTGTTTTGGGCCCCACAACAATGACAGGGCCCAGGGCAGCTGCCCCTTTTTCCCTGCCTTAAAGACGGCCTTGGCCACGGGTGGCTCCATAGGTCACTGTAGGATGAAGGAGCCACCTGAAAGAGGAAACCTGGCGCAGTAGACATGGCACCAAGTTAAATAGCAACAAAGTAAAGGATTCATAGATTAAAAAAAAGCTGCATATTCGTTAAGTGGTTAAATAGGCTTTAATATCACTTTTTCTGGGGCCTTCCATTTTCAACTAAAGCAATATCATTTTTCAGTGCAGATGCAATGGAATATTGGGGGGGGGGGGGTCTTCCCCAACTATCTAGCCATAAGTGTTTGAATTTCATTTTTTAAACAGTTGTTCATTAAACATTAGTTTGATTTTCCAATGGTTAAAGGGGACAATTTGATGTTCCTTTTCAACCATAATGATGAGACAAATCAAACTTGAAGGATGGAACTTTTTTCTCGTTTTTCATCTAAATGAACAAAATTCTCAAATGCCACTTATTGTAATACGCCTGTGCTAGGTAAGGTTTGATTAAAAGGCAGAACTTTTAATGTCTGCCACAAACATTCATTTTATACTGTATATTTTATATCTGCCATGTGATAAAATCAACTGCATAAACATCACATCACTTCCATGCACCCTGAAAAGAAATCTTACAATTCCAACAATTGGCATGGCAGTCAAACAAAAAATTTTAAGGGCTTTCTAATGCAATGCAGTGAGTCATTGGGGTTGATTTACTAAAGGCAAATAGCCTGCATTTTGCAAAGTGCAGTTGAACTCTGTAAGACCAGTTGCTCCAAAGCTTAGTAAATGTGCAGAAGCTCTGTTGACTTCCATCTAGTGGTGGCCAATCCATAGGGGGTGCACAGGCGCCACCCGCCCATAGCTAGTCACTGGCACTGTGTACAGGCGCCAGACACAATGCACTATGGGCAGCGTGACGTCTATTCAATCATGTGCTTGCAGGTGAGACACTTAATTTTCCTGTTTTTCTGAGTGCTTGTGGCAAAAAGCAATGCACCACAACACTCCCTTATTGGCCATTCTCCCTGTTGTGTGGTTTTCCTATTGGCACCACCGTAGGACATGGGTGGTGCTTTCCTCTGAGCTGTGGCGTCACTTCCAGTTTCTCAGTGCCAGTGGGAAACCAGAAGTGACGCGGTGGCTTCGTGGATGGAACACATGGCCCAAGAGGCATTTTCTTTCATCTCTCGGGCAGATTGTTAGGTTCTGAGAGAGTGGTGGGATGTATACCATACCTGTGATGCTGGGGTGTATACCATATCTGTGATTCTGGGCTGTATATCATATCTGTAATGCTGGGCTGTATACCCTATCTGTGATGCTGGGCTGTATACCATATCTGTGATGCTGGGCTGTATACCATATCTGTGATGCTGGGCTGTATACCCTATTTGTAATCCTGACCTATATACCCTATCTGTGATGCTGGGTTGTATACCCTATCTGTAATGCTGATCTATATACCCTATCAGTGATGCTGGGCTGTATACCCTATCTGCGATGCTGAGCTGTATACCCTATCTGTGAGGCTTGGCTGTATACTCTATCTGTGATTACAGGGATCCAAGTGGGTGGATTCTATAAGGGCAGGGGTCCAAAAGGAAGGACGGGGTCTGGTGCCCCCCCATCCTCAAACTTCACCAGCTGCCACTGCTTCCATCATTCAATCATGTGCAAGCAAAATGCTTTTTTTATGTTTCCTTGCATGTGATTGGGTATTATTTTCAAAGTGAAGCTTTCCTCATTTACTTTGAGCAACTGCACTTGTAGAGTGCAACTGTACTTTGCAAAGTGCACAGTCTATTTGCCTCTAGTAAACCAACCCCATTTATTCAACTTTTGCACGCTCTGATTCACAATTTTTCAGAATTTCCAAATTAACATTTAAGCATAATTCTGACCTGATCCTGTACAAATGTTCCTACTACTGATGTATGGCTAGCTTTAGTAATAGTAAACAAACTCCTTGTAATTACAGTTTCATTGAGGGGCAATGTGGTTGGTTTACTAAAGGAATAGAATCTAATGAAGAGGATGCTTTAGAGAAATTTCAAAAATTAAACAACAGTATTTTTATTAGCAACAGCTTCACCTAATTCCCAAACAGTTATTTTGCCACGTGAGCACACTTTCTATAGTGAATAACTTTTGTTACCTTTAATAAATCAACCCCTATGAGTTAGTTGATTCTTTGAAAACAATGCACATACTTTTTTTACTCTCCTGCAGCGCTGCGGGTTCCAAACCTAGCAGTGCTCTGTATGCAATTAGCACCTTTGTGCTTCATTCCAGCCCTTTGGAACAGCAACACACACCCTCAGTGTAAAGGCACATACCTTTCTGATCTATAGCGAGGCCTGCACATTGTAGGGGGTATTGTAGGCAGGGGGCTAATAAATAAAGCCCACAACTGACACATTCAAAGTTTAAAGGCTAAGTTCCGCTTTTACAATAAATAAATAAATAAATGTGTCATTATTTGCAGCAAACAAAGCAATGCAAATACACTCAGTGGATGGTCAGTTTAATGACAGGCTCCTGCAGCATCTTCCTCCGGCTATATGTCTTTTTCTTGTCTTTTACTTGAAGACCAAGCCTTTTCTGGCTCATTTTGTTTCCAAGTTTAAATCACAATTTTTTGCTAGAAAATTTATTATAGCCCACAAACATTATATATTTTTCTTTAGCAGAGACCCTAGAGAATAAAATGGTGATTGTTGCAATTTTTTATGTCACACTGTATTTGTGCAGCAATTTTTCAACGCAGTTTTTTTTCTTTAATGATATGATTTCTTTAAATATTTTTACAAGTTACCTGTTTAAAGTTACAGAGGAGGTCTAGTGCTAGAATTATTGCTCTCTCTCTAATGTTTGTGGCGATACCTCACATGTGTGGTACGAACACCCTTTACATATGTGTATGCAACTTATTTATAAGTTCACTTCTGCGTGCAAGCACGGAGGTATGGGGAACTTTTTAAAAAAATCGTATTTTTTGATTTTTACACTGTCCCTTTCATTTTTTATTTATTTTTTGATCATTTTTATTCCTATTACAGGGAATGTAAACATCCCTTGTAATAGAAATAAGGATGACAGGCCCTGTTTATGGAGAGATCTGGGGTCAAAATTTAGATCTTTTTCTCAAAAAAAAAAGAAAAGTTTAATATAGCCCTAGACCAAAAGTTACACCATGACTTTGCTCTGGTCCTCCAAGGCCATAGAAACAATCAGAGACAATCTAGTCTCTCAATGCCTCTATGACCAGCCGAGCGCACCGTCGGATCATTTCTCGCGTGCGTGACAATGGTAAGCCTGAGAGACACTGGTGAGCTGTGTGAGGGGGAGAACGTCCTCTTCTGCTGCTTCGAAAAGTTATCAAGTGGCTAATGAGCCGCTTGCAATGCTTTCATGAGAAAGTCAGCCATGGGCTGGAAAAAAAAAAAGATACAGAGGTTATGGTATAGCTTTGGCCAAAACTCCAGTAAACCACTTGCAAACTACAATATATGTATACACATACCTCCCAACTTTTTGAGATGGGAATGAGGAACACCTATCATCAAAAGTATGCAGGCATAGGACACACCCCTTGCCACGCCCCTTAAAGGTGAATTGTATAAAAAAACAAGATTGATTAAAACCACAAGTGCTTTTTTTTACCACTACTATTCCTTTATAGTGGGTTTTGGAAGTTACAAATGCAGTAATTTAGAAATCAGATGAAATGTTTAGTGCTGGAAAACACTTTTTGATAGATAGTGCATGTTATATACATCTATATAGATCAGACCAAAATGAGGGACAAATTAGTTGGAATGAGGGACAGGGGGACATCGCTCCAAGTCAGGGACAGTCCCTCGAAATCAGGGATAGTTGGGAGCTATGTCTACACGTATTGGTCAGCAAGTGGTTATAAAGCTGGAGAAAGGGCCAATGGACTACAAGTGTGCTGATCACTGCATT
Organism: Lithobates pipiens; assembly: GCF_037356315.1. Lineage (NCBI taxonomy): Eukaryota > Metazoa > Chordata > Amphibia > Anura > Ranidae > Lithobates > Lithobates pipiens. The sequence goes on along the minus strand of NW_027507718.1, from coordinate 466,700,443 downwards.
TGTGTTCCATTGAGAACTACAACTATCTGCCAGGGTGGACTTGGGGCTTGTGGCTCCTTTAGTTACAGATCTCTTGAGCCATATACCGTCGTGGGGGTGGATCCACTTGCAACTAATTTGTATGTTACACCCTAAAGCTAGGTTCATACCTTTCTGTGTCAGGAAAGCAAACTCATCCACTTTCCTTGATGTGCCCATTAGCAGATGTGCTTTGTTGGACCAATTGTTACTGACAACCCTACGTATTGGCTAACACTTTTTCATGCACTCTAAACTGCAGGGCACCAGGGACCATGTGGGGTTCGGCAAATCTTTGGAAAACAGTCAGGGAATTCTTTTCCACTTTTCTCATGCATAGGGAAGCTCATTGAAATGAATGGGATGCCCTACACATGACATGCAGAGAAGCCTGGCAGGCGTGAACTTAGCCTAAAGATGGAAGAGAATGCCTTTAAGCCTGCGCAAATTTTTTTATTCATTTGCAGCTAAATGCTTTCCACTTAAGACATTACGGGGGAGATTTACTAAAATGGGAGTGTGTAAAATGTGGTGCAGCTCTGCATAGAAGCCAATCAGCTTCCAGGTTTTGTTGTCAAAGCTTAACTGGACAAACTGAAGTTAGAAGCTGATTGGCCACCACGCACAGCTGCACCAGATTCTGAGAGCATTAGTTTCAGTAAATCTCCTCCATTGAAGCCAAATGAGTCTCACTCCACCTTCTGCATTCTCTCGCTGCTGCAGCCCCTGAGTGATATAAGAAGCCAGTAGGTGATCAGCTGCCAACGACTGAAATATGAGTTTTGAATGAACCAACTTTTTATTACTGATGTATATGCTGGGAAAGAAAATCAGTGGTAACCTCTAAGAAGAAAACAACATGGGAACAGACCAAGGATAGCCTGAGGTGTCAGCTTCAGATTTCAAAGTTCCAGGCAATGAAAATATATGGGACAGCATTTCTCAGCCTGCACACTGGTCCATATGTCCAGTAGATGGCACTGTAGATCACTGCTAGAACATTGCGATTAGTTTACTATAAGGTAACTGAAGAAAATGAATTTCTGATAAATAAAGGTATATATATCCTGGTGCCCCATGGCTTAACCCCCCCCCCCCCCCCCTCAATAATAAATAAATAAATAAATATCTATATATATATATATATATATATATATATATATATATATATATATATATATATATAGATATATAGATATAGATATATCTATCTATATATTTATATATATATATATAGATAGATAGATAGATAGATAGATAGATAGATAGATAGATAGATAGATAGATAGATATCTATCTATATATAGATAGAGGTATCTATCTATCTATCTATATATATATATATATATATATATATATATATATATATATATATATATATATTCCCTTCTGGCCATACTCTCGTCTTCTTGACTGTTATGGCTCCAGGTGGCCCATAGCTTAAATAAATATATATATATATATATATATATATATATATATATATATATATATATATTTTTTTTTTTTTTTAATGCATATTTATTTAAAGTGGATATTTTTTCTCATTTCCTTCCCTAGTGACCAAACAGAGATCACTCAAACAAGGGATCTAACCCTTTTCCACTCTATCCAAATCTAAGGAAAAATGGTTTAATGGCATTGACATTTAATATATTATTTTCATCTTATGATGGTAAAGGAATAAGAATTGCAGGCAGCATATGGGCTAATATTCAGTCTGTCATTCTGTGAATGGTCACTTCATTTACCCAATCATGTACAGATTAGATTGGTAGATAGGAATCTGCTTTTCAGGTAAAATTGAAGTCAGTATTTAGCACTGGATTCCTTGGTTTGAGTCCCACTCAGGACACTATCTGCATGGAGTTTGCATGTCCTCCCTGTGCTTGTGTTTGTTTCCTCCAGATTCTTCAGTTGACTCCCACACTCCAAAGAGATGCCGGTAGGTTAATTGTCTCCTGTCCTAAATTGGCCCCATTATGGTAATCTGCTAAGTGCACCAAACATGGCTGCCTCACCATCTGCCCCAACAGCAGATAAAGCATGTTGAGCCCCCAGGGGGAACAGGGCTATAGAAATATATATAAAAAAAATGGTGTAAAGATTCTCAACTCGTTTAGTAAATCAGCCTCAGAATATACAATTTACTTACCAAAATTTGGACCCAACAGAATTTGTTACACATTATAAAATAACATTATTACATAATAACATTGTTTTGCTGCAACAATTCTTAAGAGTTCAGAAATGGCCACATACCAATTTCACAAAAACAAGCCACTGAGGTTAAGGGTCCTTTCCCATGGGTGGACCTTGGCTGCGATCCGCTTGCTCAGCAGGAAATGTGTCCACTAATCCCCACTGAGCAGGCAGATGACTGGTCCGTGTCCACTCCACTTATGCAGAGCGGTTAGGGACACAACCCGCTCTCTTCTATGGACAGTTGGATGTAAACAGACCACCATTCTTTTCAGGTCCTCTTGTCCTTTCATGTGAAAGAGGCCTTAATTCTGGCTATGGTGTCACCATGGGTCTACTTTAAAGCCCACAGACTTGAAACATAGATCTCCATCCATGCCCTCAACACTGTGGCTGGAGGTATCTCTGCCAGCTATTGTATTCAGCAGCCGTAGCACCGGTGGCTGCCCGAATACCTGAGCAGTGACTGCTTCTAATAGGATGCAATCACCATTTGGCCTATAATTTTCCACCCAACACAACTACATTTTATATTGCCTTTTTTCCCCCCGGGGAACCTATGGCCTAAATTTTGGCCAAATCCTGCTGAATCTCTGGAAATCTCCATCTATGCCCTAAACACCATGGATGGTGGAATCCCTACCAGCAGTATTCAGCAGCTGTGGCACTGGTGGCTGGCCCAATACATGATCAGTAACTGCTTGTGATAGGATGCAGTCACTGGTCGGTCAATACATTTTCACTCAACACAGCCAAATTTTGAATTGCCTTTTTTTCATCAAGGGAAACCCATGACTCGAATTTTGAACAATTCCTGCTGAATCGCCAAAAATTTCAGCCATATATGGCCAGCTTTACATGGTGCTGGTACCTAAGAGTGAGTCTAATTCCCTGTTATTTGTACCTTTCCTGTTTCCACTGGGTAATTTTGAGGCCCGCTAACCATGGTGACCCAGCTAATGACAGCCATTGCCATGACACATTACTAACAGCCATTTCCTATATCAGTTATACAAAATAAGTCTTCTCTCAATGGGTCTGCACCCTTGTCAGGTTTTAATGGCTGTTGGAGCCTCCACTTCTTTACTCTACTTCTTTGTCCTAGTGACCACCTTCAGTGGCTCTGGAAGTGAGGCAAAATCCAAAATGTTGAGCTGTCACGGAAATAGCAGAAATCTTCCAATGAGGACATAACTGTCCAAGGGACACTTTGAAAAGATATACCTCACTTCCTGTTGCATCTACAGGACAGGAAGTGAATGGAAATCTCCTTCAGGAGACACAAACCGCAAAAAATAACCTGACAGGAGTTATTCCCTACTCTATCCAAAATGAAAAAAAGTATTGGATGTACATATATGATACTCATGTAGTTTATAATGGCTACAGATCGATGTCTCCGTGAGAATGACAGGTGGGGAGATATTGGTCAGTACCCATCATAAAATTTGGAAAACATGTAACAGCGTTGTTTGAGTGATAATATTTTTATTTCTTCCTCACTATTAGAGTGATTCCTTTTTTTATCAGTTTTTTTTATGTGTTTTCTGCACCTGCGATATCCACATTAAATCAATGTTATGTTCTAAGAAAGTTATAAAGATGTCAAATTTCTTGCAAAAATGTCCCTTTAATGGCAAATGTCCCCATTAAGACAAGCATTAGTTGGGTGCAATACAAATAATTAAGGTACTAAAAATGTATATGTTCACATATCCAAGTGCAAATGTGCTCACTTCATCCAACTGTACATAAAGAAAATTCTATTTTTTTTAAATTTCCCAGAAAAAAAATATTGGCTAATTATGTGAACACATCTTCACTTGGTTTAGTAAATGTTCTAGTCCTTTAGTAAATCAGCCCCAGAGTAAACTGAGTGCAGGATGTGACTCCTCAGTTTCTGAAGGTGTGATAATAATCTGTCTATTACTGTAGTTTATCTTTCACAAATAGAGCTCCAGATTCCAATAGTTCCTCACTGTAATCAATATCATGTAGTATGTCCTGTGCAGAGTTCTCCTTTAATAATTGTGGGAGTAGGAGGGCAGGAACATGACATCCACATTGTACAGACCCCCAGTCCTACACTCACATAGCATGCTTCACTTCCCCCGACCAAGCAGGGAACTCTCTGCCCACATGTACATAGGGAATGATAGAAAATTCATCATCATTTAGGGAGGCACCTGTAAGCCATTATCCTCATCATCCGATCACAGGGAGCCATCAGAGCCCTGATAATAAATCTCACTTATGTGTACAGTCCCCACATTGCTCCATGAAATATCCCGGCATTGGGTGGGACCCTACACACGTGTGTGCGGTCATCTGCCGACATGTGACAGATCGGACTGACACCGACATATCATCTATCTACTAATAGTAGGAATGGCAAGAGAGGGATTCACATTCACTAATTCGTATTATAAAAAAACTGAGGATGATTTACTAAAGGAGTTCAGAATCTTCACTCAATAAATGACGTGCATATCCACATCAATTATTTGCACAGCTAAAGTCTTGTAATTTAATCTGCATAACGAGGTGTTCAAAGTGATCACAGCTACAATGTATTAATGTATATTCTCATCTCCTTTAGTAAATCCACCCAGTTCTCTCTATTGATTTATTTGCTAACTTATGGTAACAAGGGGACAATAATATACACCTATTATTCTATTTGTGTATATATGTATATTTCATCCATCTATGCAACTAGCTATCTGTGAGTATATCTGTCTGTCTACCTATTATGTATGTGTGTACATATATGTATCTATATTTTATCTATGTACTGTATATAGATTCTTTCTTTTTGTCCATGTAAACAGCTATCTATGTCTGACTACATATCTATGTATTATTTATATATGTATCTGTCTAATGTACTACGTGTATTTTTCAAGTATTTATGTAATTCACTATCTACCTATTATCTATGTACCTGTTTATTTATCTATTGGTCGATCTTTTGTGCGTATGTATGTATCTAATTTTTTATCTATCTATCTATCTTGTATGTACACATGTATGTATGTATGTATGTAGTTAGATATGTAATTTCATGTATATATGTATTTTTGTATGATATATTTGTATTTTGTATGATGATAGATAGATAGATAGATAGATAGATAGATAGATAGATAGATAAATATCTATATCTCTATATCTATATAGATATATATCTATCTACACACACACATATATATATATATATATATATATATATATATATAAAACATACAAAAATACATATATACATGAAAGATAGATATAAAATATGTAACTACATACATATATACAAGATAGATAGATAGATAGATAGATAGATAGATAGATAGATACATAGAAAATTAGATACATACATACGCACAAAGGATCGACCAATAGATAAATAAACAGGTACATAGATAATAGGTAGATGAATAGTGAATAGTGAATTACATAGATACTTGAAAAATACACGTAGTACATTAGACAGATACATATATAAATAGATTTTCTGATGGTAGTGTATATAATATTACAATATAAGTATATATATATATATATGTATATATATATATATATATATATATATATATATATATATATATATATATATATATATATATATATATATATATATATATTGGCAGTGATTGGATAAAGAAGTAATTAAGTAATTGGTAATTTAAATTCCCCTATAAGGGCCTTCGATAGATATATCAATCTCTCTCTCTCTCTCTCTCTATAGATAGATAGATAGATAGATAGATAGATAGATAGATAGATAGATAGATAGATAGATCTATATCTATCTATCTATAGATATATAGGGGGGGGGGGGTAATGTGTGCAGCCCATCGAGGTGTGTAGTAAGGCTGGGTTCCCTGGGTTCTCTGGGTTCTCTGGCTCTGGGTTCTCTGGGTTCTCTGGCTCTGGGTTCTCTGGCTCTGGGTTCTCTGGGTTCTCTGGCTCTGGGTTCTCTGGGTTCTCTGGCTCTGAGTTCTCTGGGTTCTCTGGCTCTGGGTTCTCTGGGTTCTCTGGCTCTGGGTTCTCTAGGTTCTCTGGCTCTGGGTTCTCTGGGTTATCTGGCTCTGGGTTCTCTAGGTTCTTTGGCTCTGGGTTCTCTGAGTTCTCTGGCTCTGGGTTGTCTGGCTCTGGGTTCTCTGGGTTCCCTGGCCCTTGTCCCCTGTCTTCTCTATATATTGCTCTCAGTCTCCTGCTCCTTGTATCCCTCGCTGTGTTATTAAGTAACAATTTCTAGGAGAACGCAGTTTAAAGACAAAACAAGTTTTAAAACATCCTCCGACATCCTTGTTTTAAAGTCACCTAAAATATTTACTAGGTACATTTCAGCATAATAAAGTAGAGGGTAGCTGGTTGTCTCCGGCGCGGATTAATAATGGATATTGGATGGATGTGTCCTCTGCGGGGGCTCCGCTCCGGGTCCAGCCAGCAATAAGGGACATCATGCAGAAACAGAGCCCTCCCTCCTTACACTCTACTTACATGATCCGGGGATCTTCTCCTCTGTCCCATCCATCCATCCATCCACCGACTATACACCGACTCCTCCATTCACCCCTATCACCATATCAGCTTTCTTCTAAGCGACTCACACCGGAGGAGCAAAATCTACTTAAAGCAGAAGATTCACTCCAACCCTGCAAAGGGGGGAAACATCCCCGACTGACATCTTTACACAACGTGTAAAAAACCAGCCGAGTGTGTAACACGGAATGTCAAAAGCGATTGGTTTTCTGCTAGACTGGACACTCTCAGTTCAATAGATGAGCCATAGACGAGGCTGAGCATGGGAAAATCACTAGACAAGCTGCTGTGTACAGCACCGAGCATACAGAGGGCACTGGGCCTGTCCTGGGGCACCTGGGGCCACAACAATCAAGGGATTAGGGTATGGACAAAAGAGGGGTAAAAAAATGCATATATATATATATATATATATATATATATATATATATATATATATATATATATATATATATATATATATATATATATATATATATATATATATATATATATATATATATTTATTTATTTATATTTTTTTTTTTTATATTTAAGCCATGGGGCACCAGGAGCCACAACTGTCAGGGATCTGGGGATATCTACCTAGCTATCTATATATATATTACATATATATCCCAAGCTATGGGGCAACTGGATCTGACAAGAGGAGGGGGACTAGGGGATGGATAGGGAAAAAAATACTAAAACTGGCACACACAGAATCTGGTGCAGCTGTGCATAGTAACCAGCTTCTATTTTCAGCTTATTCCATTAAAGTGTTACTAAACCCAGTAATATGAAAATAGTTCATCTGGGCCCCCCACAGTGCCCACAGCTTATAAATCTCATTTTCACATTAAAATATTGCCACTATACCTTTTTGGCTGATCTGTATACCACAGTCAGTGATAAACTGCACGGTGTCTCCATTGCTGAGAGTTCAGGAAGGTGGAGATTTCCACTGCAGCCTGTATACAAGCCCACATGTGTGATGTCAATATCATGTGACCTGACTAGCTCTGATCAACAAGTAATTATTCTCTCCAGCATAAAAGACACAACTAAGCATGTGCAGGTTGGTTACTCTGGCTTTCCCCAGATAGACAGTGCAGGGAGGGGAGGATGTGTGCATACAGGATAAAACAGACTTTTTACACAATGCAGAGGATTAACCCCTTAGGTTCCACAGTGAGTATAACAAACATGCTATGCTGCATAAACAGACTGATTTTACTGTTGTGGGTTTAGTAACACTTTAAGCCTTGACAATAAAACCTGGAAGCTGATTGGTTGCTCTGCACAGCTACACAAGATTCCCTGTGCACCCGTTTTAGTAAACCTCCCTCATATGTGTGTTTTACATACATGCATACAATCACACAGTATAACATCACTCTTTCCAACACTATCACCTGTATGTATAATAATGTCTTATGTATTTTATAACACTGAAATGCTCCTACATATAAGGCATTGTGTATATGCACTGTATGCATCATATACAGCAATGGAGTATGCAGGCACAGAAGTGTGAATACACATAATATACAGTGTAGATGGTAGATCAGCCTCTGGAGTACATGCATTGTAGGTTGGTTCCAAGCTGTCATGTTGTTGGATAGAGTTATGCCGTGTTGGAAAATGGAGAGGTCTCTCTTTGTAGATAAAAGGGAAATGAGACATGATGGACATGGGAAGGGGGCAGGAAGTAGTTAGAAAGTAGGGCAGTCTGGGGTCACTGTGCCAGGGTCAATTGTTCATGGCCTTTTCTAGCTACAAGAGCCCACCAGTGCTCTGGCAACTCTGTTCATCCCCATACCTCTAGCAGCATGATGTGCCCAGTGCAATTACCTATAGAAACTAGTGACATCAGTGATTGATGATTAGTTGCTCTAGGCTACTACCATTTGCACTGTGCTCTTTGCCTTTGTTGTTACACAAGCAATTTGCACACCAGGATGTTTGACAATCCTTTTGCATCCAATCTCAAATTATTTACTTTGCAGTGAAGAAAAAGGGAGCAAGCTTTCATTGTGTCTGCGCCACGTTAACCCATTGACCAAATCAGGAAGAAGATTGTAGTATATACTCGAGTATAGGCCGACCCGAGTATAAGCCGAGGCCCCCAATTTACCCCCAAAAAACTGGGAAACCTATTGACTCGTGTATAAGCCGAGGGTGAGATATGCCTGTCCATCCCTGTGTGTGTGTCCATCCATCCATCCATCCCTGTGTGTGTGTCCATCCATCCATCCATCCCTGTGTGTGTGTCCATCCATCCATCCATCCCTGTGTGTGTGTGTGTCCATCCATCCATCCATCCCTGTGTGTGTGTGTGTGTCCATCCATCCCTGTGTGTGTGTCCGTCCATCCATCCATCCATCCATCCCTGTGTGTGTGTCCATCCATGTGTGTGTGTGTGTGTGTGTGTGTGTGTGTGTGTGTGTGTGTGTGTGTGTGTGTGTGTGTGTGTGTGTGTGTGTGTGTGTGTGTGAGGCCTTGTGTGTCCAGCCTACCTGTGTCCCCAGCCTCCGTCCGGTCCCGAGCCTCCGTCCGGTCCCGTCCCGTCCCGAGCCGAGCCTCCGTCCGGTCCGGTCCCGTCCCGTCCCGAGACTCCGTCCGGTCCCGTCCCGTCCCGAGCCGAGCCGAGCCTCCGTCCGGTCCCGTCCCAGGATCACCGCTCTTCGTCGGCGCCCATTTTCCTGTTCAAATGCCGCGCCTCCCTGTCTGTGATAGGCGGAACACAATTTCCCAGCAGTCTGTGTTCCGCCTATCACGGCCATCCTTTCATCCTCGTCCGTAGTACGAGGATGAGCGGATGTCCGTGATAGGCGGAACACAGGCTGCTGGGAAATTCAGTGTTCCGCCTATCACAGGCGAAGGCGGAGCCGGAGGCGCGGCTTTTGAATTAGAATAGAATGGCCGCTGTCTGTCTGCTCGACACGCTGATCGAGCAGGCAGACAGCGATGACTCGAGTATAAGCCGAGGGGGGCACTTTCAGCCTCAAAAAAGAGGCTGAAAATCTCGGCTTATACTCGAGTATATACGGTATGTAACTTTGATTGGTAACTCAGGATAGCCTGGCCTCCTAGGTGAGCAATTGTCTGTTGCATGGCCAGTTGGCCACCCAAACTCTGAGTCCTCTAGCTCAGTGGTCATCAATCCTGTCCTCAGGGCCCACTAATAGGCCAGGTTTTATGTATTACCTTGGGGAGATGCAGACTAGAATACCTACCACAATCTTCTTCCTGATTTGGTAAACCTATAGAAGAGATTAGACCCAAGTCCAGGGGACCCAGCAACAACCTTTAATGTTCTTGCAGTAAACCAAGGGGATAGTGTAATCTGACCAGAGCTGTGTACCCAACTGTCACTTCTCAAGGAAGAATACACATGTAAACAGTCGGTATCAGTACAGACAATGCAAATGGGGTGGCTTCTCTGTATCTATTGCAATCCTTATTAAAATCATGCGAAGGTAAAGGAGGGTGGGGGGCCCAAGGCCACATTCTGCCCTAATCTGTCTCTCTATACAGACAGTCGACTTTTCATGCATTTCCTATGCATTTGCTTTTCCTTTTGTTAAACTTGGGTCTCCCTATTCATATCTCTTTCACCAACCTTCACATGTCCTTTTTTCAGACGGACCCGAGCGGGCCCCCCATTTTTACTTTCTACACTCAATTTGATTTTTCTTGAAATTTATTTCAGATACTTATATAGTGCTGTCCATTTACACAACACTTTACATATATATTATACATTCACATAAGTCCCTGCCCTAAAAGAGCTTAAAGTCTAAGTTTAGTTGTCCTCATGTGCACTGCTCTATACACCCTCCAAAGCCCATAGTTCATGGGCAATCTTAGGAGTGAGCAAGAGAGGGTGGTTATGTCCTACAAATAGTGGAACCATGGTGTCACCCTCTAACCGGAAGTTGGATCACAGCAGCAAAAAGAAAAAAAAAAAAGAAATTTGGGGATTTGGAGGAGGCTGAGAGCGATAGAATGGACTTGTGATTTACAGAAGAACTGTGGGGCTTCTTACACTGCATGGGTTAACTGCTCATTTTTGTCCAGGGGATTTCAGAGTGGAGATATACTTACTTAATGCAAGACCTGTCCCCTGACACCCCCCCCCCCCCCCAGTGTGTCAGAGGTTTTGTGAATGGACTGTTCCTGACATCATTACACCCATAGACCGGCTCTGGACATGAGGACTGCCGCAGGAACGGTCCACCGCTGGATATGGGGGAGCACATTTTTCTGGGGATCGAATAATTGGGTAAGTATAGGGTGCCCCTAGATAAAACAAGCAGTTAACCCATGCAGTGTGCACAGCCCCACTGCATTGGGGGGGGGGGGGGGCGGAACTTCATGAAGTTATGCTTTAGACTGGTTCTAAAGGTTCTAGTTCATTCTATCTCATTCTATGCATGAAGTTAAAAATCATTCAGTGTGCAGCAGCTCTTCTAATACTTACTTGATCCTAATCAAGATCCAGAAATGTGCACGAGAGCCTTGGTTCCCCGGTGACTGTCTCTCTTCATTGGCTGAGATGCAGCCAGTAAACTAATGAGGACAGAGAGGGGGCAGGGCCAAGCCACAGCTCTGTGTGTGAATGCACAAGCAGAGCAGCTGCTCGACAAGCCTTGTCAGGTGCCCCCAGAGCAAGCTGATTGCTCGGAGGGCACTCGGTAGGCAGGAGCACCGACAAAACCATTTTTCTAAATTCAAATAAATAAATAAATAAAAAGGGGTTTAACCTCTTCCCAGCCAGTGTCATTAGTACAGTGGCAGTGCATATTTTTAGCATAGTTTTAATTTTTTTTATTGAATACAGTGAATGAGTGTGTTCACTATTTACATTCAAAAAAGGAAGGGGCGGTAAATGACATATTGATTAGCCCCTTCCCCCACTCTCCATCCTGAAACATCCCTGCAGCAGACAGGGGAAGAGGAGGGAAGCCATGCAGCAATGTGGTGGGGAGGCGCAATGCAGGGGGAAGCCCGAGGAGAAGGAGGTATTGGCAATGCACAGAGTGATTAGGGTGCATCCAGGCACACGCCCTGAGCAGGCCTATGGCTATTACTTTTGCGCAAACCAATCAATATAATTGGGATTTTTTTTTCAAAAAATATGTAGCAGAGTGTATATTATATTATATATATCGGTCTAAATTTATGAAGAGATTAGATTTTTTTTTTTTAATTCATGGAATATGTTTTTATCAGAAAGTAAAAAAGTTGTTTATTGTTAAAATTGTCAATATTTTTTTCCGTTCCTATATCGCAAAAAAAAACAAAAAACGCAGAGGTGATAAAATGTCACCAAAAGAAATCTCTATTTGTGGTAAAAAAAACAAAACAAAACAACAACGTAAATTTTATTTGTATACAGTGTTGCACTGCTGTGCAATTGTCAGTTTAAATAATGCATTTCCGTAAAAATTGCCTGGTCATGAAGGGGGGGGTAAACCTTCCAGAGATCAAGTGATTAATATCACTTCAAAGTAGAGTTCCACCCAAAACAAGGGAGGTGACCCCCGACATGCTACATTTGGCATGTAATTTTTTTTTGGGGGGGGAGAGCAGATACCCTCTTTTTAGAGGCACCCAGCTCCCACTTCCTCCCGGCGCACCGCAGCACCGGAAGGGAGATCACCTCTCCCCCCTCCCTCACGGCAATTTTCTGGGACACATCACAGGTCCCAGATGGAATAAAATAATTATGTGGCGCTAACTGCAGTAAAGAAAAGTGAGTGGTCAAGCTGAATAAAATAAACAAACAAAAAAATCAGCAGTGTAAAATCACCAGACTGACTAAATCCATATGATAAAAGAAACCAATAATCAAACGTAACCAATATTGCTCTAGAAATGCATAGGAGTGGATAGCAATGACAAAGCAAAATAGTTAACCAAAAATCGCATAAGCTGGAAAAAAAAAAAATCATAAAATATTTTAAAAAATGTAAAACTTTTTTTTTTTTTTTGATTGCTTTTTGTGTGGGAACACTTTTTTTTATGTTTGCCAGCTTCTGTTGGTCTGCGTGGACTTGCTTTAGCTGTTCACTTAGGTTTTGCGCATTAGTCTGCCTTTAGTTTACACAGGTCCCAGATGATTGCCTGGTCTGTCACTGTGCTTGGAGAGGCTCGCGCATGCTCAGCGGGTTTACAGTGCTGCCGCTGCATTGGGGAAGACCCTGGGACAGGCAAGTGTCCGATTATTAAAAGTCAGCAGCGGCAGAATTTGTAGTTGCTGACTGTTAATTTTTTTTTTTTTTATCGGAACTCCACTTTAAAAATACATACTTGAATTATTATTTTTTTTTAATCCAGAGTTTTGTGTCACAGAAATATAGTCATAATAGTTACCTATTTACATATAGATGTTACTGTAATTAAATCTGCATTATGTTACTGTTACTAGGCATAAAGACATGGGTGGTTATTTATGAAAGGCAAATCTACTTTGCACTGCAAGTGCACTTGGAAGTGCAGTCACTCTAAATCTGAGGGGAAGATCTGAAATGAGTGGAAGCTCTGCTGATTTTATCATACAATCATGTACAAGCAAAAATGCTGTTTTTTATTTTCCTTGCATGTCCCTCTCGGATCTACAGTTTCCTCCTGTCCTGTGAGGTCACTTCCTCCTGTCCTGTGGGGTCACCTCCTCCTGTCCTTTGGGGTCACCTCCTCCTGCCCTTTGGGGTCACCTCCTCCTGTCCTGTGAGGTCACTTCCTCCTGTCCTGTGGGGACACCTCCTCCTGTCCTGTGGGGACACCTCCTCCTGTCCTGTGGGGTTACCTCCTCCTGTCCTGTGTGGTCACCACCTCCTGCCCTTTGGGGTCACCTCTTCCTGTCCTGTGGGGTTACCTCCTCCTGTCCTGTGGGGTCACCTCCTCCTGCCCTTTGGGGTCACCTCCTCCTGTCCTGTGGGGTCACCTCCTCCTTCCCTGTGGGGTCACCTCCTCCTGTCCTGTGGGGTAACCTCCTCCTGTCCTGTGGGGTCACCTCCTCCTGTCCTGTGGGGTCACCTCCTCCTTCCCTGTGGGGTGACCTCCTCCTGTCCTGTGGGGTCACCTCCTCCTTCCCTGTGGGGTGACCTCCTCCTGTCCTGTGGGGTCACCTCCTCCTGTCCTGTGGGGTCACCTCCTCCTGTCCTGCTCTCCTCCCTCTCTCTCTCTCTCTCTCTCTGCATGTTTTTCTTCTTTCTCTTTTCTGTCCTTTAACCTCATTGCCTCTCCTCCCCTTTCCTCTCCATGCCTTTATCCCCCCCCCCCCCCCCCTGTCAGCTCTCCTGGGAATTCCAGCCTCCCTCTCTCTCTCCCTCTCTCTCCTGCAGTTTGATTTGCCTCCCTAATTGACCTAAATAAAGCTCCTGAGTGACAAGGCACTTCTAGGGCCCCCAGGCACTGCACACTACTAAGCAGGGAAGTGAACTCAGCTCATCCTCCTCCTGATCTCCAGCAATTCTCCTTCTTTTCTCCCCTTCAATAATCCAATTTGCTGATCATTCTCGTCCAATCGGAGAAATTCTGCACAGCGGTTAGCTGGCCTGACATTTTTATTTGCTTTCCGATTGTCTTTTTTTGTATGTGTGTGTGGGAGAGGAGCGCTGCTCGGAGGAGATGACTGCTCAACATCTGCTACTACTACACCACCATCATCGCTCCCCATAGAAGGCGGCGGCGGTACGCGCAGGGCTGAGCGCTGTGCCCGGGCACCATTCTCCTCCACCCACCTACCTCCTCCTCCGGAGAGACACCCATCCACCATGCCCGATGACTCCACCGACAACCAGAGCTCTACCCCGGCCAGGGTTTCCTCCTTCTTCATCGAGAATCTGCTGGGCACCGGGGCCAAGGACAGCAAGAAGCGGGCCAGCCCGGAGGATGAGCACCCGGGGCAGACTAATGGAGTGCCAGGGAGCCATCTGAGCTCGGTGTGCTGCCAACTCTCCCCCTACAACTACAATCCCCAACATGGCATCTACCCACTGCGGGAGAACACCATGGAGTGGTACAGGAGGGCGCAGGCCACCTACATAGGCTGCACCAGTCCGGAAAGTAAGTGTCAGCTCCTGGACCCAATATTCTCATTAGTCTTTATTATTAGTGCTCATCGACCTGCTCCATGCATGAATCTTTTATGTTTCCTTCCGACTTCCTCCGAGCAAAATACTTCCTGAGGATCGGATAGAACCGCTGGGAGCCCCTAATAAATTGTGCTGCCATGGCATTATTAGAGAGAGAGAGAGAGAGAGAGAGGTTGTATGTGTGTGTTGTATACTATATAACTTAAATATTTATAGATGTAACATACACAAAAATACATACATACATACATACATACATGATAGATAGATAGATAGATAGATAGATAGATAGATAGATAGATAGATAGATAGATAGATGTAACATACAAAAATACATGAAAGATAGATAGATGGATAGATTGATTGTATGTGTGTGTTATACTATATAACAGATAGATAGATAGATAGATAGATAGATAGATAGATAGATAGATAGATAGATAGATAGTATACTATAATACCTAGATACATAGATATAGATGTAGCATACAGAAATACATACATTCATGGAAGATAGATAGGTAGATAGATAGATAGATAGTGTATGTGTGTGTTGTATCCTATATTACCTAGATATATAGATATAGATGTAACATACAGAAATACATACATACTACATATATACGTACATGATAGATAGATAGATAGATAGCTAGATAGATAGATAGATCGATAGATCGATAGATCATAGGTAGATACATATAAAGATAGATAGCGTTAGATGTCTGGGGTATATATATATATATATATATATATATATATATATATATAGATATATATATATATATATTTTAACATTTGATCCCTCGTTTATTATAATATTTGGACCCATCGCCATCTTTTATCTGTCATTATTTAAAGGTTACTGCATATATATTATTAAAAAAAAACACTCGTTCATAAAATATTTAATAAGCACCAGTTATTTATTTATTAATAATGTTGTCGCTGTTGTTGTAATTATATATATATATATTTTCAGTAGTAGTATTAGTATTATAATTCATTTGATGTCAATACTGTTAAATATTAAGACTAGCCTACTAGAAGCATTCTTTATAAAAAAATTAAAAAAAAACATGCAGTCTGTGTTCATTTCTACTCAGGCAAGTAATTATTGTCATATCAAATTTAGAGTACCAGCAGACGTGGCTGTTAAAATAATAAAACATCATGTAAAGAATAACTGAACCAAGACCATTTTATTTTGGCTTGGGGTGTGCGTTTTAGAAAAAAAAATGGGCTAAATGATGTCCAATGCTTTTTGTATAAAAATACATTCAGTACATACAATATTATGATAGGTAAAAGCATGTTAACAGCAAAATAATAATAATATTTCTACTGTGACTGCAACTACTACAACTACTACTGCTATTATCACTATAAATAACATAATAATAGTAGAGCAGTAATGTATTTAAACAAAATAATATTAGTAGTAAATAATAAAAAATATACACATAAACAGCATAATAATACTAACAAGAATAATACTAAAGCTAACTTCTAATATTAATAATAATAACAACAACAACAGTAGAAATAATTCTAATAACACTACTACTACTACTAATAGTAATAATAATAATAACAGCCCATTAAAACAATACAGTAAGAGCAATAGCCTTAATATTCTTAGTTTGTCATGAAATGTAGCCCCTTCTTACATGAAGCAATGTAGTGTCATGTGCCCCAGGCTCCAGACACATGGGTTGGGTTGGGGGGTACCCCTAGTTTTTGCCCTGTATGTGGAATTATAATGACAGTAGTCAGGCAGCTCCATGGCCCAGCCTAGGCCCATTATGAACCGACAGCTCACATACACATTCATCCAGCAAACAAATGTCTGTGCAGCAAGCAGTGAAATCTTCGGAGTGCAATGAACATTGATTGAGTCTGGAAAGGTCTCAATC